>NW_006921631.1:15367750-15379173 GCF_000298275.1 Orycteropus afer afer
ACCAGAAGGCTGGCGGTTCAAACCCACCAGCCACTCCTCGGAAGGAAGGTTGGGCAATCCTACTTGTGTAGTGATACTGCCTCGGAAACCCAAGGAGGGGTCGCTATGAGTCGGGGCCGACTAGATGGCAAACAACAACAACAACAACACAACAAAAATAAGACAAGTGGATAGTTTTAACAAACAGAAATTCATTTTCCCACAGTTTAGGAGGGCAGAAGTCTGAATTCAGAGCATTGGCTCTATGGGAAAGCTTTCTCTGTCAGCTCTGGAGGAAGGTCCTTGTCTCTTCAGCTTCTGCTTCCTGTTTCCTTGGAAATCGTCATGTGTCCTGGCATCTAACCCATCTCTCTCTCTCTCTCTCTCTCTCTCTCTCTCTCTCCTGGCATCTAACCCATCTCTCTCTATCTCTCTCTCTCTCTCTCTCTCTCTTCCTTTGCTTAATCTTATATATCTAAAAGAAAGATTAACTCAAGATATACCCAACACTAATTCTGCCTCATTAACATAACAAAGACAACCCACTCCTCCCAAGTGGGATTATAACCACAGTGATGCTGTTGTTGATAGGTGCCTTTGAGTCAGCTCCAACTCATAGTGACCAACCACATGTACAACAGAACAAAACACTGCCGATCCTGCACCATCCCCACAATCCCTGCTACAGTATAGCCCATCGTTGCAGGCACTGTGTCAATCCATTTTGTTGAGGGTCTTCCTCTTTTTTGCTGATCCTCCACTTTACCAAGCATGATATTCTTCTCCAGAGAATGGTCCCTTCTGACAACATGACCAAAGTACATGAGATGAAGTCTGGCCATTTTTGCTTCCAAGGAGCATTCCGGCTGCACTTCTGCCAGGACAGAATAGTTTGTTCTTCTGGCAGTCCATAGCATTTCCAGTACTCTTCACCAATACCATGATTCAAAAGCATCAACTCTCCTTCAGTCTTCCTTATTCATTGTCCAGCTTTCACATGTATATGAGGCAAATGAAAATACCAAGGCTTGGGATAGGCACACCTTAGTCTTCAGAGTGACGCCTTTGCTCCACAACACTTTAAAGAGATTTTTTGCAGCATATTTGCCCAGTGCAATATGATATCTGATTTCTTGACTACTGCTTCCATGGGTGTTGACTGTAGATCCACATAATATGAAGTCTTTCACAACCTCAATCTTTTCTCCATTTATCATGATGCTGCTTATTGGTCCAGTTGTGAGGATTTTCATTTTCTTTATGTTTAGCTATTATCTATCCATACTGCAGACTGTAATCTTTAATCTTCATCAAAAGTACTTCAAGTCATCTTCACTTTCCACAAACAAGGTTGTGTCGTCTGCATATCACAGATGATTAATGAGTCTTCCTACAAAACTGATGCCACATTCTTCTTCATATAGTCCAGCTTCTCGGATTATTTGCTCAGCATGCAGATTGAGTAAGTATGGTGAAAGGATACAACCCTGACGCACACCTTTCCTGATTTCAAACAGTACCCCCTTGCTCTGTTTGAATGACAGCCTCTTGGTCTATGTACAGGTTCCTCATGAGCACAATTAAGTGTTCTGGAATTTGATTTTTCACATTATCCATAATTTGTTATGATCCACACAGCCAAATGCTCTTTCATAGTCAATAAAACACAAGTAAACCTCTTTCTGGTATCTCTGCTTTCAGCCAAGCTCCATCTGACATCAACAATGATATCCCTTGTTCCACATCCTCAGTGACAGAGGTTAGGATTTACAACACATATTTTGCAAGGACACAATTCAATCCCTTACATTCTACCAACCTGCAAACTACCCTCAGCCTCTCTCACCCCAATGTTTCTCAACCTTTAGAATACAGACAAATCACTTGGTGATCTGGATAAAACACAGATTTTCATTAGGTGGATCTGGAATGGAGCCCAACAGTTTGCATTTCTTACAAGCTCTACCATGGTACTGATGCTGCAAATGCAAATGATACTCTAGGAGCAAAGCTCTAAACATTTCAAATGATATTTCTAGCCAATTCATCTTCCTAGAACCCTGTCACAAAAACTTACAAAGCTCCCACCACTGGTGTCCTAGACATCAAACAACTCAGAGAGTCTTATTCTTCTTCTTTTTTTTTTTTTCTAATAGATAGAGCAACTGTGGCTCAGTGAAGAGAAATAATCTGCTCAGCATCACACAGAACAGCAGGAAAAGCCCAGGCACTGAAGCCAGACATGATGGAAGAGCCACACAGCCTTCAGCAGGGTATTTCCATATCTTTTTATGGGAGATTACAAGAACCCACCTTGTTATAAAGAGTATAAGCAATACATACAAAAAGGTGACATGCTTATAATACTAATATATTCTGTCTACAGTTTATGCATTCCCCTATTTGAGGGAGTTCTTAAAGCAAATGATTTAACCTAAGTAGCAAAAATGGAAGAAAAACATACACATAACCCTTTTTCAAAAATGACGATTTCATCCCTTTTTCAAAAATGATAGTTTCACATCCCTTTTCCAAAACTATTTAATAATCTATTGGGCATTTGTCTTTTAAATGTGCATCTATGTCAGAATGTCTTACATTGCAAGCTCTGAGAAGTAAAAGCCTGTCAAACAAAATCAAGAGTGATTCCTGACTATACACAGCACAAGCAAAGAATATTTCTGAATGATTCTAGGACTGGATGGTCCCCTCAGAGAGCCACCCATCTAATTCTCTTAATTAGAGGTATTACTTTCTGTTTAGAGAAGAAGTGGAGGCCAAAAAGGTTGAAAGAGGTGGCCAAGGTTACACGATCAAAACTCAGTGACAAAAGAATCAGAACCTAGTACTGACTTTGCACCTTCCACAAGAGACCAGGATGTTCTTAACAGTGAGATGACAACTTGAGCCTTCTTTCCCAAAACTTTTTCTATTTCCACAGAACTACAAGGTTCTTTTGTTAATCATGCCAAGGGAAAATTTTAAATACAGCGAGTCTACAGAGAATACAACCAGTTCCCAACCCATCAGAAAGGCAGGCCGACTGATGAGAAGGAGGCAGCACTGGAAGTGTGATTACAGACAGATGGTGCCAGTTAGCTGGAGAATCTAGAGCTCCATAAAATAAGACCATGAAATGTAACAGGGAACCCAGAGTGAATCAGTGACCCAACTGTGAAACACAATGAGTAGAGTCAGGGCAGAGGGAGCACTGGCCTAAACTCTGGAGCGGACAGGAACATAATTTGAGCTTTAGATCCTTCATCTTCCATTAATTGTTACTAATCACCATTACCATCAACTGCCACCTTGCAATGAGACTCTCAGGACTGCAGGTTAAAAGGTCCCTCAGAGAAGACCAGTTCAACTCCTCTCCAGCCCCAATCCAAGTTTGAGTCACCTCTACCACATCACTGACACAGGGCAGTGCAGCTCTCTTCAACTGTGAGGGAATTCATCAGTATCTAAAGAAGCCTATTCCATTTTTGGCCAAGAACATCCTCCTTGCATTTGGCAGACATCTACCTCTCCATGAGTCATCCATCACGAAAGCCTCTGCAGCAACACTTTTGGCCACTAAGTCATACTGCTGACATTCCTTCTACTTGATTCCATTTAAGACCCTATAATCATTTTCACACAGCCAACTGAAGCCATTTAAGACCCACAATCATTTTCACACATGCCATCACACCAGATCCCCATCACTTAGACTTGTCCTACTGGTTTTGAGATGAAAACGAACAGTATTAGAAAAAAACTAAGAGCATCACTTCTCTAGGATGGATTTTGTTTCTCAGAAATTAGTCTCATCATAGGTCAATGAACAATACTTCACGGTGAAAGACAGTACTCCTCACCTCAGCTATGCCTGGGTCATCAGGGGAGCTGAGACAGAGAACGTGGGAATCTCATTGCAAATCTACCCCTCCTACTAGACAAGCAACTCCTGTCTCTCCAATGACTTCCACGTTCTCACCTGTGTTCTCTTCCTGTTCTCCAAACATACCAAATCAGTTCCCACTATAGGACTTTTAATTTTTCATTTGTTCCTTCTCTCTGCAACACTTGAGTTCTGTCCAACCTCAGAGAATCCCTCTAACTGGCTGAAAGTGACACCTTAAACAATCTATGTCACAGTCTTGTTGCTGCTGTTGTTGAGGTGTCATCGAGTCAGCTCCAATGAAACACTGCCCAGTAGTGCACCACCCTCACTATCCTTCCTACACTTGAGCTGACTGCTGTAGCCACTGTGTCAATCCATCTAGTTGAAAGTCTTCCCCTTTTTTGCTGACCCTCTGCTTTACCAATATCTTTCTCCAGGGAATGGCCCCTTCTAACAACATGACCAAAGTAAGTGAGACAAAATCTGGCCATTCTCACTTCCAAGGAGCATTCTGGCTGCATTTCTTCCAGAACAGATTTGTTCGTTCTTCTGGCAGTCCATGGTATTTTCAGTATTCTTCGCCAACAAGGCATCAGTGTTCTTCGCCAGCAAGGTATCACTCTTCTTTGGTCTTCCTTATTCATTGTCCAGCTTTCACATGCATATGAGGCAACTGAAAATACCATGGTTTGGGTTAGGCACATCTTAGTCTTCAAAGTGATATTTTTGCTTCTTAACATTTTAAAGAGGTCTTTTGCAGCATATATGCACAGTGCAATATGACGTCTGATATTCTGACTGCTGCTTCCATGGGTACTGATTGTGGATTCAAGAAAAATGAAATCCCTGTCAACTTCAATCTTTTCTCCATTTATCATGATTTTGCTTACTGGTGCAGCTGAGGATTTTTGTTGTCTTTATGTTGAAGTGTAATCCATACTGAAGACTGTAGTCTATGATCATCAGTAAGTGCTTCAAGTCATCTTCACTTTCAGCAAGCAAGGTTGTGTCATCTGTATATTGCAGGTTGTTAATGAGTCTTCCCCAATCCTGATGCTATGTTCCTCTTCATACAGTCCGGCTTCTCAGATTATTTGCTCAGCACACAGACTGAGTAAGTATGTTGAAAGGATACAACCTTGTGTTGATTTCCTTCAAAACACTCATTACCTAAAAATATCTTGTTTACTGTCTATCTCACCCCACCAACTGTAAGTTGCTAAAGGACAAAGAAGTGTGTCTATCTTGTTCACAACTGTATCCCATGAATACAGGAAATGAAAAGAGAATCTAGCATGAAGTAGATGCTCAATAAATACCTATTAATTAAATGACTGAAAGTCAGTGATTTAATGATTAGAGCACAGTCTCTAGCATCAGACATAAATGGGTTTAAAGCTTGGCTCTACTGCTAGTGAGTACTATAACCCTGAGAAGATGTTTCATGTTACCCAAGATCACACCATTAATAAGGTTTTAAAATGTATGTCATAGGGTTTTTATAAAAATGAAATGTGATACTTTCTAAACATGTTTGGCATACACTAAGTACTAAATTAATGTTAAGGAGCTGTCTTAGGCTGGGTTCTCTACAGAAGGGAAACCAGTGACACACACACACATATATATAAAATCTCTTTATAAAAATGTGTGTGTATGCGTGTGTGCATGTGTGTGTGTATATACACATATATATATACACACACATATATATATAGAGAGAGAGAGAGATTGACTTATCTGAAGGAAACAGCTCATGTGGTTGTAAAGACTGGTAAGTCTGAAGTCCATGGGTCAGGCATCAGGCTGGAAGCTTCTCCTAACTCACATAACTATAGGGGCTGAGGAATACAAGACCAGCAGGTCAGACTGTAGGCTGCTGGCTCACTGGAGGCTGATGAATCCCGAGAACCAGACATCAGATGATTAAAAGCCAGATGCAGGATCCAGAGCAAGAGAATGAGCTCTGCTAGAATGTCCATACATATAATGGATACAGGCCACACCCCTGAGGAAACTCCTCTTACAACTAATTGGCTGATATGATCAGATCACATCATGGGGTATGATTACATCATTACATAACTGCAGAACTACCTCACTGCGTAACTGCCAAACCACTGAGAATCATGGCCCAGCCAAGTTAACACACACATTAACCATCACAGCACCCCAGAGATGCAATTAGGATTCAGTTGCTAATTAAAAGGTTTGTGGTTTGAACCCACGCAGCAGCTCTGCAGGAAAAAGACCTGGCGATCTTCTTCCATAAAGATTACAGCCTAGGAAACCTTACGGGGCAGTTCTATACTGTCACATGGAGTCTATGAGTCAAAAACAGCTCTGGTGGCATAGTGGCTAAGGCACTTGACTGCTAACCAGAAGACTGCCAGTTCAAACCCACCAGCCACTCCTTGGAAAGAAGATGGGGCAATCTACTTCCATAGTGATACTGCCTCGGAAACCCAAGGAGGGGTCGCTATGAGTCAGGTCTGACTCGATGGTACATAAAAATAACAACAACACAATAACAACAAATTAATGTTAGTATTAAGTGCTACTTGTTTGACAATGATGATAATGGTAGTATGAGAACAACAGCCTATGCCCATACTAATGATAGGTTACTGACATCACCTGAGAATATATTTCAATTTCTGTTAAAAGAAAAAGGTAGCATGACAAAGTAGACATAGCATGGAGTTTGGAGTCAGAGGACCTGATTGGAATCTCAGACTTGGTAAGACATTCCATCACTGATAACAGGAGGTGTGGTGAACAGGAACAAATGAGATAGTATACTTATATAAAGTACTTTCTAAACTCTAAAGCACTGTATTTATGAGTATTATCAATATTAAAATGTGTCCTTGTCCACAGTTTAATATTCCTCAGACCCTGGAGGCTGTCTGTGTTCATTTCTTTGGAAATGCTGAAGTTATTTGGCCTCAAACATGTGTACTCAGGCACAGCAATCCACAAATAATTCAGGGCAAAAATACTCTCTAAACAGCACATTAGAGGCTCAATGAAGAAGAATACAGGCATCCTTCATAATGTGGAGAAACAACACGCAGAATTTAATTTGCCAAATGAGACTGAAGAAGTGAGATGCAGGGCAATGAAGTCCAGAGATTTGGGCTCTAATCCCAGCTCTCTCACTAACTGGCCAAATTAAACTGGGAGGTCACAGTTCCTCTCAAGGCTGCTGGCTTTTCAAAGAACCTTTGAGCACTTGGGAGTACAGAAACAGATCGCTTTCCATCCTCAGAAACACAGCAGCCTGCAGTTGTCTGGAGGTGACAGTAGGAAAGGAAAAAGCCAGATTAAAGGAGTCTCATAACACACTCATAACGTTCCCTAGGGGAACAAACCAGGGCTTCAAACTGGTTCAGCAATAGGCAATGAAGTGAAACCAGAATGGACCCGAATTTGTAAAATGTAGGTGTATACAACAATGACCAGAATAGGAAAAATTACCAGTCAATGCTCTGCTAGAAACTTAACTTCCCTTTTAGAAAACAAGGGCAGCATGCGCACTGCACAGTAACCAAATCTCTAGACCAGCAGAGTCATAAACAACAGTGCCCAGCTCAAAGATGGCCAACCATTGCCACTTTGAATGTGTGCTGCTCTCCACATCCTGGCAATAACCCAATCTCCCTCATCAGTCTCCTGAATGGGCTCATTACACCTCTTCTGAGTTTCCCATTCCCGGGATTAGATGCATAATTTTTCCCATTACAGTTACTGTTCCAGTATACTGACATTATACAAATTCAGATCTGTTCCAATTTCACTGCATCGGCCATGACCAAACTGGTCTAAACCAGTTTGAAGCTGTGAACTAACTTATATTGTTTCCCTCAATAATCATAACCTTAGGAGACTTTGTAAGAGGCTAAGTCACTGAACTAAAACAGGAACCAATTCCACATACCCTATACAAGTTCTATTTCATTCCAGGAACTTATTTCTAAAGTACAAAGATAATATGATAATGAAGTTTAATAAAGAGTCCCATTTTCCAAAAAACCTTTCTGAAATTCACCTTTCCTAAGCCATATTGATGTTAAAACAAAAAATCTTTTTTTTTTTTAACTTTTCACCATGGAAAACCTTAAACATACACAAAAGTAGATAAAATAGTTGTTGTTGGGTGCTGTTGAGTTGATTCTGCCTCGTAGTGACCCAACAGCAGAGCAGAACTGCCCCCTAGGGTTTCCTAGACTATAAACTTTACAGAAGCAGATCACCCATGGAGGGGCTGACTGGTTTTCAACTGCCAACCTTTTGGTTAGCAGCCAAGTGCTTAACCATCCCACCACTAAGGCTCCTTAGACAGAATAGTACAATGAATAACCCACCATAAACACATTACCCAGTTCAGTTACCACCAATGCAGAGCCATTCTAGTTTCATTCATACATCACCAGCCCTTTATTTTAAAGCAAATCTAAAACATCATATTATTTCAAAAGTACATAGTTCAATATGCATCATTAAAAGGTAAAGCCCTTTCTTTATAAAACCACCATACTCCTCCATACTCACCTGAGAAATTGAGTGATTTCTTTCATAAGTACCCCATGTCCAAATTTTCCCTGGTTGTTTCAAAATTTTCTAAACAGTTTGCTTTAATTAAGATCCAAATAAAGTCCATACACTGCAACTAATAAATATTTCTAAGTTAATCTACATGTCCACCCTTCATCTTTTAAAAATTAATAATAATTTATTATAGATAATTATTGAAAAACTCAGGTCATTTTACTATGGAGTTTCCTACAGTCTGGATTTTGCTGATCACATTCCCACTGGATTGCTTAACACATTCTTCTGTCCCTATATATCCTACAAATTGTTAAATCTAAATGCATGATCAGATGAGGATTCAATTTTTTTTTTTTTTTTTGGACAAGGCTGTATCAAGAGGCATAATGTTTGGCTGTCTCTCCATTTGAATCAACAAATGGCTGGGTCAACTGCCATCACAGATCATTGCTTCTTGTTGTTCTTAGGTGCCATCCAGTCATCTCTGACTCATAGCGACCCTATGCACAGCAGAACAAAACACTGTCCAGACCTGTGCCAGCCTCATGATCCTTATCCTTCTCCAGGGAATGGTCCCTTCTGACAACATGACAAAAGTAGGTGAGACAAAGTCTGGCCATTCTCGCTTCCAAGGAGCATTCTGACTGCACTTCCTCCATGACAGATTTGTTAGTCCTTTGAGCAGACCATGGTACTCTTAGCATTCTTCTCCAATACCACAGCTCAAAAGCATCAACTCTTCTTTGGTCTTCCTTATTCATTGTCCAGCTCTCATATGCATAAGAGGCGATTGAAAATACCATAGTTTGGATGTGGTGCACCTTAGTCTTCAAAGAGATATCTCTGCTCTTCATCACTTGAAAGAGGTCTTTTGCAGCAGATTTTCCCAATGCAATACATTGTCTGACATCTTGACTGCTGCATCCATTGGTGTTGACTGTAGAACCAAGTAATATGAAATCCTTGACAACTTCTATCTTTTCTCCATCCACCATGAAGCTGCTTGTTGGACCAGCTGTGAGGATTTTTGTTTTCTTTCTACTGAGGGGTAATCCATACTGCAGACTGCAGTCTTTAATCCTCATCAATAAGTGCTTCAAGTCAGTCTCACTTTCAGCAAGCAAAGTTGTGTCAACTGCATATCACAGCTTGTTAATGAGTCTTCTTCCAATCCTGATGCCACGTTCTTCTTCATATGGTCCGGCTTCCAGATTATTTGCTCAGCATACAAATTGAATAAGTATGGTGAAAGGATACAACCTTGACTTACTCCCTTCTTGATTTTGAACCATACACTATCCCCTAGGTCTGTTTGAACCACAGCCTCCTGAACTATGTACAAGTTCCTATGTATAATCAAGAGTTCTGCAATTCCCATTCTTCTCAATGTAATCCACAATTTGTTATGATCCACACAATCGAATGCTTTTGTACAGTCAATAAAACATAAGCAAACATCTTTCTAGTATTCTTTGCTTTCGGCCAAGATCCATCTGACATCACAATGATATACCTCATTCCACATCCTCTTCTGAATCCAGCTTGCATTTCTGGAAGTTCTCTGTCAATATACTGCTGCAACTATTTTTGAATTATATTCAGTAAGGTTTTACTTGCATATGATATTAATGATATTGTTCGATAATTTCCGCACTCTGTGGGATCACTTTTCTTTGGAATGGGTACAAATATGCATCTCTTCCAGTCAGTTGGCCAAGTAGCTATCTTTCAAATCTCTTGCCATAACCAAGTGAGTGCCTCCAGTGGGGCATCTGTTTGTTGAAACATCTCAATGGGTATTCCATCAATTCCTGGAGCCTTGTTCTTCGCCAATTCCTTCAGCACAGCTTTGACTTCTTCCTCCAATACCATTGGTTCTTGAACATATGCCAGCTCCTGAAATGGATGAACATCGACCAATTCTTTTTGGTACAGTGACTCTGTGTGTCCATCTTCTTTTGATGCTTCCTGCATCTTTCAATATTTTGCCCACAGAATCTTTCAATAGTCCAACTCAAGGCTTAAATTTTTTCCTCTGTTCTTTCAGCCTGAGAAATGCTGAGCATGTTTTTCCCTTTTGGTTTTCTAAACTCCAAGTCTTTGCACATTTCATTGTAGTAACTGGCTTTGTCTGCTCAAGCTGCTCTTTGAAATCTTCTGTTCAGCTCTTTTATCTTGTCATTTCTTCCATTTGTTTTAGCTACTCTCTGCTCAAGGGCAAGTTTCAGAGACTCTTCTGACATCCATTTTGGATGTCATTGTCTTCCTTTATTGTCTTTTTAATGACCTCCTGCTTTCTTCATGGATGATGTTCTTGATGTCACCCCACAATTCCTCTGATTTTCGATTATTGGTGTTCAATGCATCAAATCTACTCTTTAAATGGTCTCAAATTCAGGAGCTATATTATCAAGGTCATATTTTTGCTCTCATGGACTTGTTTTAATTGTCTTCAACTTCAACTTGAACATGCATATGAGCAGTTGATGGGTCTGTTCCACAATCAGCTACTGGCCTTGTTTTGGCTGAAGATACTGAACTTCTCCGTTGCCTCTTGTCACAGATGCAGTCAATCTGATTCCTGTGTTTTCCATCGGTGAAGTCCACATGTACAGCCATTGCTTATGCTGTTGAAAAAATGGTATTTGCAATGAATAAGTCATTCGTCTCACAAAATTCTATCATGTGACCTCCAGTGTTATTTCTATCATTAAGGCCGTATTTTCAAACTACCGGTAACTCCTCTTTGTTTCCAACTTTTGCATTCCAGTCACAGTGATAATCAATCCATCTTGATTGCATGTTCAATCAATTTCAGAGTGCAGAAATTGGTAGAAATCTTCAATATCCTCATCTTTGGCTTTGGTGGTTGATGCATAAATTTGGATCATAGTAGTGTTAACTGGTCTTGTTGTTGTTGTTGTTGTTGTCGTGTGCCGTCGAGTCGGCCCCGACTCATAGCGACCCCTCCTTGGGTTTCCAAGGCAGTATCACTACAGAAGTA
>NW_006921631.1:15379618-15396982 GCF_000298275.1 Orycteropus afer afer
TCCTCGGAAGGAAGGTTGGGCAATCCTACTTCCGTAGTGATACTGCCTCGGAAACCCAAGGAGGGGTCGCTATGAGTCGGGGCCGACTCGATGGCACACAACAACAACAACAACATGAACCAACTCAACAGGACCTGAAAACAACATGATTATCAGACTTGGCAGCTCCAGAAACTTTCTGAACACTCTGGACTCAATGCAATCATGCCACGTGTCTCTGGCACTCTCACTGTTGTTTTCACATTCGGTCTCAAACCTGAGATCTCAGCCTTAATAAAGTGACATTAATTAAACTGGGAGATGGCTCCTATTGTCAAGCTAACCAACTTAGCTTACAAACTTTCCCACATTCTTGAAGTCAAAAGGGGTTCTAAGGCTAATGAATTAATAGCCCTTCAGTTGCAACAATTAAAATTCCCCAGACAAAAGAAAAATGCTAAACTTTCCAAAAGTACAAAGGTGGGTATTTGTCACTATCGTAAAAAAAAAAAAAAAAAAAAACATGGCTATTGGAAAGATGAATGCTATATGTTAAAACATAAATAAAAGACTAACATATCCACCCTTGTTTTGGTCACCTAGTGCCACTTTGACATGAATATATACCACAAATGGGATGCTTGAACAAACAAGAGTTTATTCTCTTACAATCTGGAGGCTTTAAGTCCAAGTTCAAAGTGCCAGGCTCTGGCACTAGATGAAAGCCTCTCAACCTTGGGCTTCAGCTCTTCTTCTTGCTCCAGCCCACTGGAACGAGAGGTGTTTCTTCACTAGGATAGCTGCTGGTTGCTGAGGCTGACAAGCTCAAGGTTGACAAGTAAAAAGGCAGAGTCTTGATGTTACCAAACCACATGGCAGGCCATTAATTCAAGTCCACTGAAAGTCCCAAGGTCAGCAGAGCATGGCAGGCTGCTGAACAACGACATGGCTACATGCAGGGTTGAAGTGTGCCATAAGCTAGAGACCATTCCCAGAGCTGCTGCTTATATACAGGAAGCAGACCACATACCTAAGGCAGCTACCCAGCTGCTCACAGTAGATTCCACCATGGAGCTGATTGCCAGTCTCATCATGAGGAATACTACATCCAGCTGCCCAACCACTCAACTAGGCCCAGCCAAGTTGACATATAAACTTAACTGTTACAAACCTTTAAAAAAAAAAAAAAAAAATGCTACAATCAGATTCAGAATGAAAAGGGTCCAGAGAAAAAACAGTGACTTCTCCTGTGGTGGTTCTTAATCCACAAGGAGAATTACTTTATTAATGGAAAACTGTGCCAGTTTTTAGTTGAAAGCGAAGTTACCCTGTCTGCTATTAACTCCACCTATTTATGAAACTCCCTACCCCACAGTACTAAAACTTCAAAAGTAATGGTGATCAATTATAACTATTGATTCATTCCCAACCTGTTAAAATAGCTCCTGGTCCTACTTTCCCCTGTCAATCTATTGAGAAGAGATCTTTTATCTAAATGGAATTGTCATTTACAGTTTAATGAAAAGGAGGAAATATTGAGTATACCTCATATCCTACATCAACAGACATAGGCTAGGAATTAGACAACATTCAGAAAGAAAAAACCATTGAGTATATTCAAGAGCTTGTCATGCGTCTCCAAAATTCAATCCAACCCAGTCCTCTCCCTTCTGACACCTTTTGCCTAGTTCCTGAAATTTCATGGGCCACCACATCCACAGATATAGGTCAAGTTTTGCTGGCTGAGCTGATTAAAATACAAATAGACGTATCTAAACCTCTGCCAAAAATTACACAGTATCTACTCAAATGAGAAGCAAAAGAAGGACTAGTTCCCGTCATATAAGATTTCCTTTCTAAAGGTTTAATTGTCCCTTGTACTAGCCCTTGTAACATTCCTGTTCTTCCAGTTAAAAAATAATGTGGGCTAGAGATTTGCTCAATAGTTGCATGCAATCAACCATGTTGCTATTTCCCAATGGTTTCTAATCTTTATTTACTATTTTCCAATGTCCCTTCAGCTGCAACTCATTTTATGATTGTGATTCTTTTCAGCACCTTTTTCAGTATTCCTGTGCATTCAGAAAGTCTTTGTTTGTTTTAACCTGAGGGAAAAAAAAATCAACAATTTAACTGGACTGTAATACTTCAGTGATTTACTGAATCTCCCACCTCTTTTATTTTTGTTCTCAGATTCTGCATCCAGATTTGCAGCCTTTACAGTTTACAAATAGATCCACATTCCTGCAATACATTGAGGATTTACTAGTTTGCTCAGTCTCCCAGCAAGCCTGCCTTAATGACAATGTAGCTTTATTAAAACATCTGGCTGCTGGTAGACATAAAGTTTCCAAAGAAAAATTATGATGAGCTCAGCCTTCTGTTAAATATTTGGGCCACTTAATTTCTGCAGAAGGCATCTCTATTGATCCTAAATGAAAGAAGCTATGCTTGCCCTTCCTACACCTGAAACAAAGATGCAGCTACAGGGGTTTCTAGGGTTCTGAAGCTATTGTCAAACCTGGATTTCCAATTTGTCTTTGCTGGTTCAACTTTTATCCAAGTATTTTAAAGACTCTGTACTGGATTCATTCCAAATTTCACCAGAATACTGAGAGGACATGATTCAATTAAAGGGAGCTTTAATGAACATGCCTATTCTAGTTTTTCCTGATTACTATCTAGATTTGTCCTTATTTGTACATGAAGTATCTGGAAAGGTTTTAGCCACAGTAACTCAAAAACATAGAAGACAATAAAGACCTACAGGTTATCACAGCCTACAACTTGACCCTATAGCCAAGGATCCCTCCCTGCCTTAGGGCTGTGGCTGCTTCTGCCAAACTAGTAAAACCACAGAGGATGTGGTGCTGTGAAACTATTTAGATGTTTATGTGTCCCCTGCTGTGTCTATCTTACTTAATTCTGTCTTAATACTACATCTTTCTGCCAGCAGGCTCACCTCCTATGAAGTTTTCCTCCTGGCTGCATCTAACATTAGACTATAGACTATGGCCTGTTTAAATCTAGCTACTCTTCTCCCTGCAGCTAATGAGATCAATTATCCCACACATAATTGTCTAGACATAACTGAGCAACTTTTAAACCCTTGGGAAGACTTAAAAGAGACCTCCTTAACAAACCTTGATTTAGTTTTGTTTGTGGGTAGTTCCTATTTAAAACCTAATCCTACTAGTCCTCACTATTAAGCTGGATACACTGTTACAACTTTTAGTGAAGTTCTTGACAGTCAGGCTCTCCCTGAAGCTACTTCAACCCAACAAGCCAATTAATTGCCCTCACTAGAGCTTGGAGAATTGCTTCAGGAAAATCTGTTAATAATTTTACAAACAGTAGATATCATTTAGGAATTGTACATGATTTTGGCATGTTATAGAAACAAAGAGGATTTTAACCTCTTCCAGAAATACCATAAAACATATAACTTTAGTAGTGGACCTTCTTAAAAAAAAAAAAAAAAAAACCATACCAAACTCACTGCCATTGAGTCGATTCTGACTCATAGTGACCCTCACTGGGTTTCTGAGGTGGTAAATCTTTAGGGAAGTAGATTGCCCAGTCTTCCTTTCGCAGAGTGGCTGCCAAATTTGAACTGACAAACTTCTGGTTAGCAGTCAAATGCCTTAGGCACTACATCACAAGAGCTCCTTAGCAGACCCTCTAAATACTCTATTACTCCCCTCTTAAACTGCTGTGATAAAAACACAAGCTCACCAATCAAAAGGAGTCACCCCAAACTGAGAATTTAGAGGAAATAATTTTGTTGACACAACAGCCAAACAAGCTGCTCTCATTTCTACACATATGTTAAATAAAGACATTCCCCAAGTTTGTCTATTGAATAAACTTTAGATAAACTTTTAAAACACCAACAATTACCCAAAATAGATGGAATTAAGGCACAGAATAAGGCAGGTTGTTACCAAGACCCTGTCGCTAAATTGTCGACTGGGCCTAAGCAGAAAACCATCTTACCTGATTTCCTGCATAGTCCTATGACGAGAGCCTAATATGAAGATTCCCATATGAAACAAGATAAAATGATTGAGACCTTAAAAAAATATTGGTAGGGAAACTTTTCAACACTGCTGAACATGTTGCCATCCACTGCCCTATTTGCCCTTGCTATAATCTCAGAAACACCTGAAAGTCCTCCATGGACATTACCCTTTACCTTATGGGCCTATGCTTGAATTGCAGCTATATTTTATGCAGCTTCCACCTTCAGTGTCTAGAAGTACATATTAGTAAGGACGTGTAGATTTTTACACTGGGTCGAAGCCTTCTCGTACCAACGAACTGCCTTTGTAGCAAAGAATGTCTTGAAAACACCATACCCACCTGGGGAGCACCAAAAATTCATTTCACCAATCAAGTCATTCAAGAACTGTGTCAAATTTTTTCCATTTATCAAAGGCTACATTGTCCCTATTATATTGTCTTATGGGCTAGTAGAGAGACTTCATAGAATAATAAAGACCCAAATAGCAAAGCTTTGTGAAATTTTAAATTTATTCTGTACTAAGGTCCTTACCTTAACCAAACAACAATCCACTGCCATTGAGTCTATTCTGACTCACAGTGACCCCCATTAGGTTTCCAAGGCAGTAAATCTTTACAGAAGTAGATTTTCCCATCTTCCTTCCATGGAGTGGCTGGTTGGTTTGAAATGCCAATCTTCTGATTAACAGTCAAAAGCTTTAGGCACTGAGCCACCAGAGCTCCTTAAGGTCCTCACTTTAGTTTCTTAAGATCTGAAGTCCACACTATTGGGATCTAACAAACTTATCCCCTTTGAAATAATTACTGGGAGACCCATAGTTCTTCTTTATGTTGCCCACACCAACCCTAACATTATTCAGTCTGAATTACTGAAGTACTGTCAACTCTTTAATCCAATATTCCAAAGGATCTCTTTCACAGAACAGAGAAGTCTTTGTTTGGTGAACAGAAACTAGACTCTCAAAGTCTGCTTAACATCACCCCAAAGGAATACTGTTTTGATACTCTAGCACTACTCTAACAGAAAATACCATAGGTGGATGGCTTTAACAAACAGGGATTTATTCTCTTACAGTTTAGGAGACTAGAAGTCCGAGTTTAAAGTGCCAGCTCTAGGGGCTGGGTGAAAACCCCTCAACCTTGGGCTTCAGCTCTGCCTCTGCTACCAGCACAATGAAGCTGGAGGCATCTCTTAACTGAGGCAGCTGTTGGCTGCTAAGGCTAACAATCCCAAGGTCAACAAGTAAAATGGCACTGTCCCAAGATTATCAAACAACACAGCAGGCCACTAGTTCTAGTCCAGAGACAGTCCCAAGATCAGCAGACAACATGGCAGGCCATTGAGATGAAGACTCAGCTTCATGTAGGGTCTAAGAATGCCAGAAAGCTCAAAGACCTTTTTCAAAACTTCTCCTTCCATACTGGAAGCAGACCACATCCCCAAGGCAACTACTCAGCTGCTCTAGTAGATTCTACCATGGAGTTGATTAATAGTTTCATCATGGGGAATAACTACATCCAGCCACCTAGCCACTCAAAACCAGGCCCAACTAAATTGGCACTTGACCTTAACTACCACACTGTCCATCACCAGACCTATGGGATAGCTTCCAATGTCTGGATGTGCATCATTTATAAATTTACAAGCTTTTGACTGGTTTGCCACCAAATGGCCACGACACTCAGGTATCTGCTGGGTAGCCCCCAATGTCATCTTTTGGCTATGTGGAACCAACCATGGGCTTCAAGAGATCAATCCTGAAATAATAATGAGATAATTAGTATTCCAAAACAGAACTGACATTCTTGACATTCTCACTGCAGCCCAAGAAGTTACCTGTACCATAACAAAATCTGATGCTCTATCTACATTCTGATTGCTGTACTAATATTACACTCTTTGTTAATCATATGCAACATGTAGTATCTCATCTTAATGATCCTGTTCCTTCCTTAACTGGTGTTATAAGTAATTGGTTTCCCATTTAGTATGGATGGTGGAAAAAACTGCTACTTGATTTTGGAATATTTATATTCCTCATCATTTCTATTATTGTAATTATATAACATGTTTAGCTTCATATAACACATTTTATCCATGAAATTCTGTACTTAAAAACCATTTGACTCTTCACATAAAATTATGCTTGTTTCACAGGGTTTCATCAATGATCATGCTATTCAATCACATCTCTTTTGTCTCCCTGGGTATACTTCATCTTGACCTCTATCATTCTGTCCTTACTGAGAAATGTTCCTCAAATGTGGCCTTGTCCATTAAGATGTTCCCCATAAACCTACTCACACTGAAGATGAGACCTATTAGTTCAGCAAGATAAAGAAAATAATTTTTATTAACCAAATCTCCTTAAGAAAACAGCCAAAGTCCTCGCAGAAGAAAGGCTACTCCATTGTGGGTGATTAGCATCCCCTAGTGGAAGCGTGACCAAAAGGAGGAAATGTAAATTGAAAAGTTTCATATTGGAGGCACTTGTGTCACAAGAATGATGGGGCCAACATACATTCCCAGGAAGCAAAAGGTCAGGATGCAAACCATTTGTTCATGAGAATAACGTGTCCAGTTGTAAACAATTTGTTCCCAATGTGTTCATGATGGCAATTATTTATAACTGAACCAGCTAGTGCCATGTACCTAGCTGGTAACTCACCCCCCCTTAACCAACTGGCTGACCTTTATATTTCAAAGGACTTCAAGATGAAGCCAATCATATCAGTCATTAACCCCCTACATTTCCTTTGCTCTCTATGTATATAGACTTCTCTCTCCATATGAACAGTAGAGTATTTTGTACTTTTCCTTAGTGCTACCCAGCTCAAACTATATTATTCTTCAAAAGAACTCCTTTTCTTTCACTCCTTACAGAGTATGAGATCTTCTTTTTTGACATACCAATATAATTGCCTGTATACCCTATGCCACAATACATATACAAGAGTATTAGAATAACAATACCAACACAAAATAATCAATGATAATGAAAAACAGTTTGGAATGTTTTTGGCAGTTTCAATATCTTCATGGTCTATGCCATTGGGGATATACAAATGACTGTTTTCAATTTACTTGGCATGTTCCTCCCTGTGGAATATGCCAAACAATTCAATACATAAATTCATTTCATTTTCTCAAGGATTGGTTGGTTTTTATTTAAATTTATTTTCAAATTGTGTTAAAAATTTATATTTTTACAAAGCCAAGTCAACAACTACAACAAAAAAGACATTCCAGAAAAACTAACTTCTAGCCTATACCTCCCTTCTCTTATGAGTATCCCTTTTTCTATAGTTTATTCATTCATTTTTTTAATGGAACAAATCCATATTCATATTCTCTCCTTTCTTAGATAAAAAAGTATCTAGCCCTTTCACTTAATATAGCCTAGAGAATACTCCATTATAAACATATTCCCCATTCCTTATTTCACCTTCATAGTCCTCCATTGTGTGAAAGCAGCATAGTTTATCTAACTAGTATTCTAGTGATGAACATTTATGTTATATTCACTCTTTGTTACTACAAATAGTGCTGCAATGAATATCCATTTGCATAATTTTAAAAAATATGTTTGTCAGTAAATCTCTGGGATAGATTCCTAGAAGTGGGATTACTAGATCAAGGTGTAAATATATATGTATATGTACTAGGTATTGCCAATTCCCTCCCACTGACAGGCATTGTACTATTTTGCACTGCACGCATCATGTGAGAATATGTGTCTAACAGAGTACATGGTCAAACTTTTGGAATTGTACCAATCTGATGAGTGAGAAATGCTATCTTGGTATAATTAGCATTACTCTAATGAGTGAAGTTGAGCATCTTTTCATATGGTTATGAGTCATCTGTAGTAAAAATTCTTCATGTGCTTTATATTAAGTTCAAGAGTCCATTGCTCAACAACCAAAGCAAAAGACAACACAGACATGTGAAATAGAGAAGATGAGAAACATTTAAGGTAGCTCTGGTGGCGTAGTGCCTAAGGCATTTATTTAACTGCTAACCAGAAGGCTGAGGTTCAAACCCACCAGCCGCTCCTTGGAAGGAAGATTGGGTAATCTACTTCCGTAGTGATTCTACCTTGGAAACCAAAGGAGAGGTCGCTATGAGTTGGATCCAACTCGACAGAAGTGAGTTTGGTATTTTTTTTTTTTTTAGTGGTAGAAAGTAGGAGCCCTGATGATGCAACGGTTAAGTACTCAGCTGCTAACCAAAAGGTCAGCAGTTTGAAACCACCAGCCACTGCATGAAAGAAAATCTATAAATTTGTGCCAGTAAAAATTACAGCCTAGGAAATCCTATAGGACAATTCTACTCTGTCACATGGGATCACTATGAGTCAGAATCAATTCAACAGCACACAGCAACAGTGGTAAAAAGAGCCATGAAATGCAAGCAAAAAATGCCAGCCCCTAATAGTTAAAAAAAAAAAAAAAATTAAAGATATTATTTACTGTAACAACCAAAACTATAAGGCACCTAGAAATTAATCCAACAACAGATGTAAAAGACTTATGAAATTATAAAATATATCATTGAAGATATTAATGAAGACCTAAATAAATGAAGAGATAAGCCATAGTCATGGATTGGAAGACTAAAAATCATAAAAATGTCAATTAACCCCAAAAGTATTTTATAAATTCTATGCAATTCAGATTAAAATCCTCAACCCAAAAAGACAAATCAGTAAAGAAAGAAAACTGATAAATATAAAGATTCTTATTTTAAAGAACTTACTAAACTGATTATAAAATTTATATGAAAAAAAAACAAGTTCCAAAAACAGCCATGAACATAGATTGATAATTGTCATATTAGATTATGAAATTTTTAGTAGAACTACGATAATTTAGAGGCTCTTAAGGAAGGAAACACAAATAGACCAGTAGAACAGAATAGTAAGCACTGGAGACAACCTCCACAGATACGGACACTTGGTAAGATACTGGTGGGTATGGCAAAAGTGTTGAAAGGATGGACAAAGCAGTGCCAGGATAACTGGTTATCTACATAGGGCAAAAATAAAAAGTAGATTTCTGCTTCAAATCATGCCCAAAAATAAATTCCAGAACTAAATGTTAAATCTTAAAAATCTTTAAGAGATATAGAAGAGAAACATTATAATCCCAGATTACAAAAAAATTTTCAAAGGACAAAGAAAGCACAAACCAAAAAAAAGGACTAATAAATTTCACATAAATATATAAAATTTTTATACATCAGAAGATACTATAAAGATAGTAAATACACAAGTCACAGAGAGGGAAAGGATAGTTATGATACATATAACCAAAATAAGTATTCACATAGAACACCTATGAATCAACAAGAAAAATACAAAACACTCAATTGAAAGTTGAGTAAGTGAGATGTACTCATCTCACTTCACACGAGAAGAAAACTTAGTGGTAAATAAACTGGTAATGAAGGAAATGCAAATTTTAAAATCAGATATTTTACACCCAGCATACTGGTAAAAAAGAAAACGTTAAGGCTGACAACATTAAGTGTTAGCATGGATATGACGCAAACAAAGACACATACCCTGCTTGTCCATTTATATCCCTCGAGAAATCTCACAATTATCTAGTAAAATGAGGATGTATTTATCCTATGCCCCGCAATTCTATTCCTAGGTACATTACCTAACAAAACTCATAACTAGACTCACAACATAGAAATTGGTACAAGAATCCTCACTGCAGCATTGTCTTTAATTGTAAAAAAAAAAAAAAAGAAACAACAAAACCAGTCAACATAAAAATGGATAAATTGTGATATATCCATATAATGGAATACTATTTAGCAGTGAAAATGAATGAATTAAGGTTTGTTGTTGTTGTTGTGATGTGCCGTCGAGTCATAGCTAAATCTCAAAAACATGTTAGGTGAGAAAAAGCAAGGTGTACAAGGCACCGTAGTATGCCATTAAATTTAAAAAAGTTTTATAACATGGAAAATAATAGTATAAATATGCTAATGGGTACATACATACATTTTTAAGAAACTATAAATAGATGGGAAAGATAAAACAGCAAACTCAAGAAAATGATTATTTCTGAGGAGAAAAAGAATGGTAATGAAAACAAGAAGTATCCGGAGAACTTCTATTACACGTGTTTTTTCCTTAATCTGGGTGGTTAATACGTATGTACATGATGTTTATATTATATTTTTGTATACCTAAAATGCAGCATAATTTTTAAAATAAATAAATTCATGTCAAGGGGCCTAATTATAGTTCAATTGGTAAAGTTACACAAGAAGACACTGGTTCAACAGGTGGGAGTGTGCCCATGACTACACATAAAGGTAGTAGATGACGTTTCTACCTGCATATTTGTACGTGCTATAAAAATGTCTGGTGTACAGTAGAGCTGACAAGAGGCAAGGTTGTGGTGGCTTCTTGGCTACAGCCAACTACCCAGAGGGAGCGAGAAGTTGGACCTGCGGGTCCAAGACCGTGGTTGCAGGGGACGTCAAGCTCAACTGGCATAACATACTACACAAAAACACTGTTCTACATGCTACTTGGTGAGTAGCAACTGGAGTCTTAAAAGTTTGCAAGTGGCCATCTAGATGCAATGATGGGTGTCTCCTCATCCATAGCAAAGAAGAATGAAGAAAACAAAAGATGCATGGAAAGAATTAGTCCAAGGGACTGATAGACCATGTGATCCTCAGCCTATATGACCATGAGACAAGAAGAACAAGATGGTGCCCAGCTACCACTGTCAACCACTAGGAGGGGGATCAGTGCAAGAGATGCTAGAAAAAAATGGGAGAACAATGTGGAACAAAACTCAAAATCATTGAAAAAAAAAAAAAAAGGTTTGCTGGTCTGATAGAGCCTGGTGAGACCCCTGAGGTGATGGTCCCTAGTTACCCTTCAGGTCTGGAACTGAACTCACTCCTCTGGCTTCCAGCCAAACAATAGACAGGTATATGGGGTGAACATTTACATCAGGTAGATTCAGGTAGATATACTCCTTAGAGCAGTCAATCATGGGAGAACAGAAGAGCAGTGTTTGCACAGGGAGACAGCTAGGAATGGGAGAGTACGTGGCAGGGAAGGACATGCAGAAGAGGTAACTATGGGGAGGAAGTAGGAAAAGAGCTGTTACATTGTGTACAGTCAAGGACATGAAACAAAATGCGTACAAACGGCCGTATGGAAAATGAATATGCTCTGTAAAGTTTTACCTAAATCACAATTAATTAAATAAATAAAAAGACACTGGTTCAATATGATGGAGAAATCTTCTAACTGGTGGAAGGTACAGTAGAGGACAGGACCTTGAACATCCTGTTTACCATTACAGCTCCACTGCAGAGTCTGCACTTAGGAGACTCAAAATCAATATTTATTGAATAATGAAATTTTAAAGCATTTACTGAAAATCTCCTTAGATGCTAGTGGTGGAAAATATAAAAGAATAAAAGACAACCTTAACAACTAGGAACAATTAGGAATATTAACTTATATCCACAAATGAAGATTAAATAAAATGAGTAGGAAGATAGGAAATGGGCCAAGAGAGAAAACCTCCTTGGCTATAGTAATCAGAGAAATATTCTATATTGGACTTGAAGACTATTCCAATAAATTCCACATGATAAGCTTCTGAAAGGCACTTTATTTACTGGTGTTAGTTAACTGTGAGGTAATGAATCACCTTACAGACAGCAATTTGGCCTCTGTTCTTGGATCTGAGACATGTCTTTGGACTTCTCTGAGTAATTGAGATGCCTTTTGTTATCTAGGCCTAAAGACTACCAGGTGATTTGTACTGAGTGGAGGGATGCCCAAGCCTAAAGGACCACCTCATGGTCTGATATCTGCTTACCTCAGGGAGGGAAGAGAGTATGATTCCATCAAAGATGATTATGCACTACCTATACAACTATGAGACCAGAAGAACTAGATGGAGCCCAGCTACCACTGCCATCCACTTGGAAGGGATGTAGGAGATCCTGCATAAAGAGGGAGAACAATGTGGTACAAAACTCAAAATCATTTGGAGGCAAAAAAAAAAGAAGGTGGGGACCAGGTTTGCTGATCCAATAGAGCCTGGTGTAACCACTGAGACTATGGCCCCTAGTTGCCCTTCAGGTCTGGAATTGAAACCACAACTGTGGTTTCCAGCCAAACAAAGTACAGGCATGTGAGTTAAACATTTCCTGAGGTAGACATACGCCCTGGAGAGAACAATCATGGGAGAAGGAAGGGCTGCTTATGCACAGGGAGATAGCTCAGGGTGCAGAAGAGTATGAAGGGATGGACACTGGGAGGAGGTAACTATGGGGAGGAAGTGGGCGGGGAGCTGCTGCATTGTAAATTTTGGTCAATGTCATGAGACAAAGTATATGTGAACTGCTGTATGAAAAGTGAATTTACTCTGTAAATCTTCACCCAAATCCTAAAAAAAAAAAAAAGATGATTATGCACTGAGGTCCTTAGTCATGACTATACACACAAGCCAAGCCCACACCCAACCCACTGCCATCGAGTTGATTCCAACCCCGTTGGGTTTCCAAGACCATAAATGGGGGTCGATAGCGACCCCCATTGGGTTTCCAAGGCCATAAATCTTTACAGGGTAGATAGCCTCATCTTCATCCCATGGAGCAGCTGGTGGGTTTGAACCACCAACCTTCTGGGTAGCAGCCAAATGCCTTACCCATTACATCATCAGAGCTCCCTGACTATACATTAAGGCCCCAATAGAGGTTTTAGATAGGGAAGCTCCAGGAGCTTCCAGGCTGGTGAAAGACACTGATACACGTGAGTGGGTAGCATGCCCTTTTTGGGACATGGAAGCTCCGCATTAGAAACCTTCCCAGACCTTGCCTCATGTGTCTCTTCTTTATGCTGATCTGACTTATACCCTTTTGCTATAATAAATCTGTAATCATAAGTATAGTACTTTTCTGTGAGTTTGTGAGTCATTCTATCAAATTACCAGAACCAAAGGAGTAGTGGGAGCCAGCAGGTAAGGGAGCCCCAGGAACTCCCCAAGCTTACAGCTGGCATCCTTAAAGCACAGTGGGAAATCTTGAATTTTCAGCCAGCAGGTCAAAAGTAAGGATGTCATCTACACTACCAAGCTTGCAGCTGTCATCTACCTATTTGACAGAGTGAAGGACAGTGTCCTTTTGACTTGTGAGAGTTGAATAGTTCCAGGTGACTGGAATCAGAGAAAGAAAGTACTACAGGTCCTACATGGGCAGATGGTGTCAAGAGATGACTGAAAAGTGGGAAAGTGGGGATTTGATTAACCCTCACATTTTGGGCACTGGATTTATGTCAATTTTTATCTACAATTTAATCTTCACAATTATCCTGTGAAGAACTGTTTTTAACTGTATTTTAAAGACATTGAAATCTCAGAAAGGTTAAGTGACTTGCCCAAAATCATACAGTCAATTAGGGTCAAAGCTGATACTAAAACCCATGCCTCAAGACCTTATATTCCTCAATCTTTTCGTGATATATGTAACCACACTCACAGAGTAAGGAAACCCCATTAATGGTCTGAAAATGATCTCTCCAGAACTTAACACAAAGATGGGGGAAAAGATTATTTAACATTCTGAATTAACTGTATCAATTACTACATTTTTTTTCCCTGTCTGTCAACTTTTTCTCCTAATGCTATATAATACCCACATACCCCATTTCTAGATCTCTAGGTCACTAGTCAAACTCTACTAAGAAATCATGTATACAGATCCTAGAATTGCCCACATTGGGCTGGGGGGGGGGGCTTGGAATCTAGATCAGACTCACATTCATGGTACAAAATCCCTGCAGGATCCCATATTGGGGCCTAGAATGGACTTAGAGCAAGTTGTTCTACACTCACATACATAGGACCTGGTGGTGGTAAGATTCTCGAGATGTGGATGGCTGGTGCTGGATCTAGAATTGGAATGGGTAGAAATATCAGGCCCAAACCTTCCTGCACTTTGGTAGCTGAAGCACACTTTGGTGGGGACCATCACAGGACAACAGTCGAAATTCACATTCTCTATGCTCCATCCTAAACTAGCTGTGTGGTCTCGGGGTAAATCACCAAATGTATGTGAATCTCAGCTTCAACAAAAATTAAGTCAAAAGAAAGAAAGAAATGGTCTCTAAATGTTCAAGAGGCTGCCACAGGTTTAAGATAGACCCCAAGGCATGCCTGCAGAGTCAACACAGACACTTAGCAGATGTTTACTGAACCATCCATCCACTAGCAAAACTATATTTATGGTTAGTCCTAATAAGCTTGGTAAGGTACTGGTTCTCTAATTCTCTTTTATGGGTTTTGTGGGCTGTGGCAGAACAAAAAAAATCAAGCAGGAGTCTGCCAAGTCTGACACACATTTAAATGAGAGTCCGCATACATTTAAATGAGACCAGAGTCTAAAACAAGCAAATAGCCCCTCCTCACCAACTCACTTGCTATCCCAGAAGAAGACTAGAGTCACTGGAGTTATGAGCACAGGGAAGAAGGATCAGAGAACCAGCTCATGTTTATGACACCAGTATAGCTACAACAAAGAGCCCTGGTGGCACAGTACCTAAGACATTTGACTGTTAACCACTAGCCAGTCCACGCAAGGCAATCTTCTTCTGTAAAGATTTACTGCCTCGGGCACCCAATTGGGGCCCTATGAGTCAGAACTGACTCAACGGCAGTGAGTTTGGTTTGGTATGGCTATAGCCAAGTCTACTTTGAAGATGAGACAAGAGGATACAAAGGCAAAAAAAAGAGGATGCAAAGGCTCTCTGTCTGCCCTGAGAGGGTAACAAATTCAGTCCCACTCATCATCAACTGATCTGAGAGTTAAGACATGTTATCTGCCACTAGTGCAGGTCTCTCTCATGTGGTAGGCATCCCGGGTGGCACAAATGGTAGTGTTAGGCTGCTAACCAAAAGGTTGGTGGTTCAAGTCCACTCAGAAAGGCATGGTGATACACTTCCCAAAAAAAAAAAAAAAAATGTCAGTCATTGAAAACCCTGTGGAACACAGTTCTACTCTGACACACATGGTGTTGCCATGAGTCAGAATCAACTCAACAGCAACTGTTTATCTCAGATGATATGCAGACTGAACTGGCTAAGAGGAAGTTATGAAGGTTATAAATGAGCACTTTATACTCACTGTGTTCCTAGTTAATTAGTCACAGAATAAATGGGCTGCTAGAAGGACCCTCAGAGTCCATCCTCTTGGTCACAAGCAACAGAAACGTAAGTCCTAGGGAACATTAAATTATATTGTGGACACTCTTCATGTTGCCTAACTGCTTTATACAGCTGCTTCATTTTTTCAAGAATGTAACCAGTACCTCTTCTACTAATCTCTATGCAGTCTAAAGGAGAGAGAAAATACCTTATACATTTTGATGCCCTCAGTATCAAAAACATTGCCTGCATATTTAAAAGCACTCTACCCACACCTGTTGACTGGATAATGCTGAAAAGTCCATAGAATATGCCAACCTTCCATGATTTCTTTTTCCAATTGCCATCCAGTTGATTCTGAAATTATGGTGACCCCACACATTCCAAAGTAGAGCTGTGCTCCATAAGGTTTTCGATGGCTGACTTTTCAGAAGTAAATCACCAGGCCTTTCTTCTGAGGTTGACTTCAATCCCCAACCTTTTGGTTAGCCTAGTGTGTTACCCACTTGCACGATCTAGAGACTTGCCTTCCATGATAACCACTAAAACCAGTTGCTATAGAGTCAATTCTGACTCATGGTGACCCCTTATATGTGTCAGAATAGAACTGTCCTCCATAGGGTTTTCAATGGCTGATTTTTTAAAAGTTCATTTCCAGGCCTTTTTTCCGAGGACCCTCTGGGTGAACACCAACCTCCAACCTTTTGGTAAGCAGTTGAGCACATTAACTATCTACACCACCCAGGGACTCCTCCATTCCATGATAACCAAAAAACCAAACCAACAGCCATACTGCCACAGAGCTGATTCTGACTCATAGCGACCCACATTGGGTTTTCAAGGCAGTAAATCTTAACAGAAGTAGATTGCCCCATCTTTGAACCACCAACCTTCTGGTTAACAGTCAAATTCCTTAGACACTGCACCACCAGAACTCATGCAATTCCATGATACCAGTATCTAAATCACATAACCCTTGCAGCCAATCCTGTCATGTTCAGTATCCCTAAAGCCCATAGTACCTGACTTGCAATAGTATGCAGGAAGTATTTACTGATTGCATGAATGAAATTCTCTGTCCCAATCCTCTTGTTAATTTAGACATTTCCACTTATCATCTTATCAGAAGAGGGAGATAGTTTTATCAGAACCAGCTCTAAGAGGTTGTGTGCAATATAGCAGGGGCCCTGGAGCCAGTTCCACTGGGAACTACTTTCACTAAGAGATTTTACATCACTCAGCAGGTGGGGATTAATTTTCCTACCTATGAGTAGAAATAGTAACAACTATCTCAAATAAAAGACCTGGAGATCAAACACAGCAAAGTGTTTTCAAAAACTACAAAAGAAAATATGCTGCATTGGGAACCAGGAAAATAAGAACAGCTGGATTCCTGCTTCCTGAAGGAGTCGTTTTTCTCTGATGGCAAAATACATTCTACCTGTGGTCTCCCCTCATTTGATGGCACTATCACAGTACCAAGGCAGAATAAGGGCTAGTGCTGCTGTATGTAGGAGAGATGGGATTAGTACTCAAATCTGCCTTATCATTTCATCCAGGAAGGCTTCCCAAACTGCACCTTTTTCTCAAGATTGGTGACATATAATTAGGTACTCAACAATGCCTGGTATCTGACCTTACTCATCTTTTCACATATTAGTTCCATTTCTCCAAATAGATTCACCTAGTGTATATAGTGCACCAGTCATGCACCAGGCACTGGGTGCACATAGATGAATTATTGTCTCTTTGGCCAAAGGAACAAAAAGACCATTAAGAGAGACTATACATCAAGATGAATAAATGTTAATTCACTAAATCAGCAGCCATAAACTATTATTCAATGAAAAGCATAAAGCTTTCATAGAAACTCTTCCTTTTCTTGGAAATGTCAACAAAAAACGTATTACCACCTAGTGGAATTAAAAGTTCAGTAGAATGACAAAGCTACGCCCTCAGGTTCTGCTCTTAATTCTGCCATGGAAGAGCAGTAATACCATCGATGAAATCCTCTGCTCATATTCTCTATTATTCCACACAAACACAGATGTTACATAATGGGTGCTTCTATTTTAAGAATACCCACTAGTTAAACACTGAACTTTTTTTTTTTTTTAATGCTCTGGTAGCATAGTGGCTAAAGCACTTGACTGCTAACCAGAAGGC
>NW_006921631.1:15397082-15418768 GCF_000298275.1 Orycteropus afer afer
TTCCGTAGTGATACTGCCTCGGAAACCCAAGGAGGGGTTGCTATGAGTCGGGGCCGACTCGACGGCACATAACAACAACAACAACAACATGGTGGATATTTACTTACTCTGTGTGTGTGTGTATGTGTGTGTGTGTGCTGGTCATCCACTTTTGGTATACTGGCTTTCCCCTTCACCCAAATCAACAAGTGTCTCTTACTTAGGTAGCAATTTTCCTTCCCCTCCCCTCCCATTCCTGGTAAACAACAAAGAAGTTTCCTTCTACCTGTGAACCTTCCCTTAACTTTCTACAAAAGAAAACTCACACAATATTTGTCCTTCTGTGATTGACATATTTCACTCAGCATAATGTCCTCCGGGTTCATCCACATTATGAGATGTTTCACAGACTCTTCATTTTTCTTTAATGTTGCATAGTATTCCATTGTGTGCACATACCATAGTTTGTTTATCCACTCCTCCACTGATGGGCACTTAGGTTGTTTCTATCTCTTTATTGTGAACAGTGCTGCAAGGAACATGGGTGTGTATATATTTATTCGTAAAACAGTGACTGAACTTCTTAAACAAGAAAGTGAATAACCGTCAATTTACTCCACAAAAGGCCTGTTCACTTTGTAATTGTCTCTTTACTCATTACTTAACAGGGAAGTTTGGGTCCAAGAGACTGAAATGTGGTATGGAAGTTCTGAACTGGTTGCAATACCAGTCCTACCCTTTATTAGATCGACAGCCTTGAACAAGTTACTTCAATCTCTTTGTACTTCAGTCTCCTGATCTGAAAATAATGGAGTTGACTTAGAATCTAAACCTTAGATGATCTCTAATGTCCCTTCCTACTCGAAAACTCTGTGATTCTATGTCTTATTTTTTTCATATATTCCACAGGCCACCTCCTCCCACCAGTGAAGTCACATCCCAATTACTTAATGCCCACATAGTGATTGTCAGATCAATTACAGTAAACAACTAGAACACAGCAAGACTGCAAAGTACTCAACATGTTCCTAGACTGTGTGAAATGCCCTCTCTCTTTGAGGTGTAAGAGAAGACAACTTGTGATCTTTTTCTTCCCTGAGCATGTTGCTCAAATGTAACTATGCATAAACCAAAATCAAACTCACTGCCATTGAGTCAGATCTGACTCACAGCTACCCCTCCTTGGGTTCCAAAGTGGTATCACTACGGAAGTAGATTTCCCAATCTTCCTTCCGAGGAGTGGCTGGTAGGTTTGAACCGCCAGCCTTCTGGTTAGCAGTCAAATGCCTTAGGCACTACACTACCAGAGCTCCTGTAACTACGCATAAGTAGAATTTATTCATCATTTGTCTTCTCAAGTACTCACATACCATATTGGAGTGAAAATAAAATGATGATATTCCAGATTCTGGGAAAATGGCAGCAATGGTGGCACTGTAATTATTGGATCCTCCACAATCCTACACAAAAATGGACAAAGCAACTACATAGCAAAATTTAAAACTCATGGACAACATTCAACAAAATGTGGTAACAAAGTATCCCCACAAGCAGCCAAATAAAGAAGATCATTAAACAAGATCAGCACGCTGTTAAGTGTCTATGCAGGAGAAAACAAAGGGAAGTAGTGGGCCACCTGATGAACCTAAGAAAAGAATCCCAACAGGTATTCACTGAAGAGCCCAGTGAGCAAAATGAAGAATTACAGCTGACATTGGTAGTGCAAGGGGCCCATAGTGAGGTTTGAAGGGCTAGAGCACTCTTGCCCCATGAATTCTTAAAACCTACTCACAAGATCAGAACTCCATACTGAAGAGAAACTGCGGAGAGTGGGATCAAAATCAAGAAGGATGGAAATAGAGACAAAGGAAAAAGAGAGTTCAGAGAAAAGTAGGAGAGAGAAACAGAGTCAATATATTTTTAACTCAATGTGAGAACAACAACAGAAGAAGCTCTTTGACATTAGTAAAGCTACTAAACCAAGCTTCCATTTAAAAAAATCACTAAATTAACAGAAAAGTATCATAATCAATCCCTAAATGTTTCTATGAGGAATAAGCATTGTCTAGAGACAATGAAAGCATGCCAGAAAGACACACTCAATAAATAGATAAAAATACAGCATAGTACATCAAAATGAGCTAAAAATATTTAAAATTATGTAAGACATGAGAAGAGAAATTAGAATGAGAAAAAATCAGAAATGAACTAACAGAACTCAAGAAAAATCAGAAACTTATTTTTTTAAAAAATCATGTTAAAAATTAAAACTAAATCAAAGGAATACAAAACCAAAAAACAAACCCACTGTCATTGAGTCGATTCTGACTCATAGTGACCCCCAATGGGTTTCCAAAGTGTAAATCTTTATGGAAGTAGATTGCCTGGTCTTCCTTACATGGTGTGACTGGTAGTTTGGAACTGCCAGCTTTCTGGTTAGCAGTCAAATGCCTTAAACACTGTCCCACCAGGGTTCCTTAAAAGGAATACAAAGAGACATAAACCTAGCAAATGCCTGAAGAGAAATAGGTGAAAAGTATAAAAAGTAGAACATATTTTTAAATTAAAAAGAAAGAGACAAACAAAAAAAAACAAACCCATTGTCATTAAGTAGATTTCAACACACAGTGACCCTACAGAATATAGTAAAACTCCCTTAGAGGGTTTCCAAGGCTGTAAATCTTTACAGAAACACTGTTGTATCTTTCTCCTGCAGAGTAGCCTGTAGATTTTAACCAACCAACTTCTGGTTAGCAGTCAAGCAGTTAACCACTGTGCCATTAGAGCTCCTTTTGAAAGAAATAAAAGGTATTAGAAAGTGACAAACATTAAAGACAGGCAAAGAAGAACTAAAATATGAATAAGAGGAGTACCTGAAGAATAAAACCAAAGCAAGGACAGAAAATTCTAAAACAATTATTCATGAAAAGTTTCTGAGAAAATAATTGAAACCTCATATTTAAAGAACATATTGTATACCAGAGATTCAGAGCAACCAATATCAAGATATACTCTAGCAAAATTACTGAACTTTCAAAGGAAAAAAAAGGGGGGCATCTAAGCAGAAAAAAAAGTACATGAAGCAGAACGGGAAAAAATTAGATTAACATCAGATTTAGAAGGTTTTATGCCAGGAGAAGATGGAATAACATGTAAGATAGTCAAAGAAAGAAAATGTGAACCAAAGATCATATATTCATCAATTTTGACTTTCATATATACAGGGCACAGACAAAAGATTACCAACATAAAAACAATCAACGTCATCCACCACATAAATAAAACAAAGGAAAAGAACCACATGATCATATCAATTCATGCAGAAAAGGCATTTGATAAAATCCAACACTCATTCCTGGTCAAAACTCTCAGCAAAGCAGGAATAGAAGAGAAATTCCTCAACATAATAAAGGGCATCTATGCAAAACCAACAGCTAACATTATTTTCAATGGAGAGAGACTGAAACTATTCCCCCTGCAAACAGGAACCAGACAAGGATGCCCTCTATCGCTACTTTTATTCAACATTGTATTGGAAGTCCTAGCCAGGGCAATAAGGCAAGAAAAGGAAATCAAAGGCATCTAAATTGTAAGGAAGAAGTCAAACTATCCCTATGCTGAAAGGGAGTTTCCCTAGGGGTGTGGCCTGCTTCCAGTATAATTATGAACATCCTGGGAAAAGAGACTCTCTTCTGTGGATCAGGATCCTGTTGTGCTGCCTACAACTGTCCACGAGCAAACAATCCACCATTCAGCCTGGAGATCTTAGATTCGTCATTTGTTGGAGTCAATAGCCAGTACTGCCTGCCAACCTTGTGCTTGTCAGCCCCTGCAGCTGCATGAATCAGGAAAAGCCTCCAGCTTGACCTCTGATCCAAGAACTTGGGTCTTGCCAATTTCTGTAAGTGTGTGAGCCATTTTCCTAAGATAAATTTCTCTTTCTCCATATGTATATATATGGGTTACTGGTTTTCTTCTCTACAGAACCCAGCCTAACACACTGGAGCTTTGAAAATTACAATGATGCTGGGACCTCAGAACAGACATATGAAGTAAGAATCCCTAGAGCTAGGAGCATACATATTTTCTAAGTTTCCCAGGTGATCCTGAGGTAAAGCCAGGTTGCAAAGCATTGCTGCAATGCAAAACAAAGTTTCTGAGGCAGCAAGGCTAAGGATTAGCCTTTGAAGGGTGGGCAGCAAATGCTGCTCTTAAAGGCCAAGATGCTGGGGCTTTGGAACACACACAGGTCTCCTCCTGCTTGAATTTCTACAAAATCTACAGTGTTAACTTAGTATTTTTTTCTTCTGTGCCTTTCTACAAACTTTGACCTTGCTCTTCAAAACTCTCTTCTGGCTGCAAAAGGGCAAAACTGATAACTAAGACTTCAATTTTTTTTTCCCATTCAGCAACAAAAGGTGTAAATACTTGAGAACGTAAGACAAGTAATGAATAAATTTTCCTTGCTTGAGCAAGGTATTGATGAACACTAAGAGAAAAAAGAGATCACAAGTTGTCTCCTCCCACGCCTCAAAGAAAGAGGGCACTTCATGTAGTCCAGGAACATGCTGAGTGCTGTGCAGTCTTGCTGTGTTCCAGCTGTTTGCTGTAACTGATCTGACAACAAGTATGTGGGCATTAATTGGGATGTGACTTTACAAGGGGGAAGCGGCATCTGGTAGAAGATATAGAAAGAATAAGATAATAGAATCACAGTGTTCAAGTCAGGAGGGACCTTAGAGATCATCTAAGATTTAGATACTAAGCCAACTCCATTATTTTCGGATGAGAAGACTGAAGTACAAAGAGATTGAAGTAACTTGTTCAAGGCTGTCAATCTAATAAAGGGTAGGATTGCCACTGCAACCAGCTCAGAATGCTTCCATACTACCTTCCAGTCTCTCAGACCCCAGCCTCCCTCTTAGATAAAAAGTAAACAGACTGATGTGAAGTAAAAAAAGAGCACTGGAATAGGGAAGTAAGAGGGATGATGGCATCCTTCCCATATGGCATAGCCATTGCATTAAGGTTTCTTCCTCTAGAAGATGTGAGTCAGCAGCCTCAAGTGTATGCTTCAGATATATTTTGAATTAAAAAAAAAGCCACTTTAAGCTACTGCTGGAAAAAGAAAACAAAGAAATCACCTTATAAGAGGCATCACTGTCACAGGTACCTGACATCCAAGGACTCTAAAAGTGTAGACTTCACTCTGACAAACTCTTGCTGAATTCTACTCAATCCTGTATGTATTTACTGAGCATCTACTACATGCCAGGCCCTCTTCACATCACCTAAATTTTAAAAATTCATGTTTGTTCTAGTTTCACTTCAGTATCCATGACTGGACCAGTTTAAACCAGTTCAAAGTCTTGATATATAGTAACTGGGAGAGCATGGGAGAAACTAGGATTTGATGTACTAAGAGCCCCATAAGATGAATCGGGAGTTGATGTATTCATTCTAAGCCTATAACTACAAAGGCAGCTTCAAGCCAGAAGCTAATTCACTTTCAGTAGAAAAAAAATACTGTAAAGGTCCCAGAAATGAGACCCTGCAGTGCAGGGAATTACTTAATATGGCTCTTCTAGCCAAGGTCTTCGTGATTCCCACCAGATGACTGAATGGAACTATGTAAATGTGAGGTACTTGTGGCCCACCAAGGGGATTAGACAGCTTGCTAATAATGGAAATAAGGTACATAGTACCCTTGTGGGGGTGGGACCATGCCAATAAGGTGTGTGGAACCCTAATATGGGGATTGGTCAGTTTTGCCATCCCACTAGGCTCAAAATGAGCCATACCAGAGGCAGAAAGGGGGATCTCACTACCGTTAAAATAGAAGAGCCAGGAGTGGAGCGCATCCTTTGGAGATGAGATCCCTGCATGGAACAGACAGCAGAGAGACAGCAGCAGCAGAGGCAGCAGAACCAAGATACCTGCACGAGACAGAGTGGCAGGCTTGCCAGCCCATGAAGAAAGAAAACTAAGTGCCTTTGGGCAGGAAGCTTACCGGTAGAGTGGGGTGCCTCTCTGGGCACCTATTGGGCATATCTAAAAGAGCCTTGTTAACACTTTCCCAAGCAGGACAGAGACCAAGGCCAGGAAGAAGTGTGTCTGTGGCACAGCTAAGAAGAAGCTGTCCTGATTGAAGAATTATATCCTGAGTTCTGATCCTGAATTGTAACCTGTTGCTTCCCTAATAAACCCCATAATCATGAGTAGTGTCTGTGAGTTCTGTACAGCCATTGCAATGAATTATCAAACCCAACAGAGAAGTACAAAGTACTATGGGAGGGAGAGTTAGTGTCATAATTTACTTAATAATAATAATAATAGGTTGGATTGTAGTACCATCTCTGATCTCCACCTCACAGGAATAAGGCTTTGGCTGTTGATACTGTTCTGGATCTTCCTTCCCCCTTGTGAAGTTAGAGAAAGTCAGACAACACCACCACCTCCTTTTTGCAGACCCACACCACAAAAATCTTTTACCATCTTATCATTAAGCCAAGGGAATGACTAATAGGGAAAACATTAAATACCACAGTTTCTCCACAAATTTATTTTATCAAATAAATACAACCAACACAATGTAGATGACAATTAGGCCAGGCAGGAAGAACAGGATCACTACTTTGAGTAACAGTCATGCTGGGGTTCCCACTCCTTGCAGAGGCACCCAGGTAAATACGGTCAGAAGGAAGGCAGTGTACACTCTATGACACCAACTTCATTCATTCACATCCATTTGAGATCAACAGCGCATCTATAATGCATCAGGCATTGTGCTATGCCCTGGAAAGCCGGAGTGAAATCAGATACGGTGCTTGTATAAAGATATCACAGACCAGGGGTTCCCTCATTTTGGGGGGAGGAGGAGTATGGGTATAAAATACAGAAATAATTGCAATACAACCAGGTTAAGTATTAACAGAAAGCCTAGGGATACAAAGGAAGTTGCTGCCTAACTTTGTCAACAGGGCATATTCCAAACAATCTAATTTGCCTCGGAAACCAGTAACAAATTTGTCATCAGTGACTTATAGAAACCCTGCCTGAAGTTTTCATATTTCAGCAAATTACACTCCAAGAAGATGTTGAAAGGAAAGGATGTTCTAATCGTAGCTTGCTGAGATGGTGAACTACTTACAGTCTATGCTTTTATAGCCTTGACTAGCATCCTACTCAACCCTTTTCTCATTTCACAGAGGGATTAATATAAATGCAGTTTCATTCTCATCATTTTAGCTAAATAGACCTTGTTATGGATTGAATACGTGTTGTAAATCCTAACCTCTAGTCTGTAGTTGTAATCTCACTTGGGAATGGGTTGTCTTTGTTATGTTAATGAGACAGGCTTGGTGTAAGGTATGTTTTAAATCTCTCTTGAGATATAAAATAGATAAAACAAGTAAATGAAAGAAGCAGAGAGGAGGAAGAGAGATGCCAAGACACACAAAGTTCTCACAGGAGCAGAAACTAAAGTGACAAGGACCTTCCTTCAGAGCCAACAGAGAGAAAGGCTTCCCCTAGGGCTGGAACCCTGAATTTAGAATTCTAGCCTCTTAATTTGTAAGAAAATTAATTTTATTTGTGCTATTTCTGTTACAGCAGTACTGGATAACTAAGACAGACCTTAAATTGCTAAATCTCACCAGCTTAATTATATGCTTGGTAAACTATGAGATATTCATGTAAGAAAGCAGGAAATGTTCTACAAGCCAGAGAACTTAGTACAGGACATTAGGATATCAGTATAGCTGAGTGCCCAACCCACAGTAAGCAGCACAGGAAACACTGAGATGAGACAAGTTAAACAATCTTTCATGCTCATACAGTTCAAACACTAAAGTACCCTTCAAATGGATGGTGCTGAAAGCTTTGTCATGTGAGTTGTAATGACTCACTCAGATATAAGTTCTTTGAAAGTAAAGACTGTGAATTCTACATCTTTTCTATTTCTGATTCTCCTTTCCAAATATAGTGAGGCACTAAAGATACCATATATATTTAATACATATTTTGTATTAAATCTTTCTCATTTCTCTTATATTCTTCCCTTCATCTCTGTCCCCAACACTGCCATCCTGATTCAGGTTTTCATACCTGGACTTTAGCAGTAGTTCTTAGTGCTCTTCCCTGTTTTTCAATAGTTTTTACCCATTTGCTCTTCCTGACATATGAGTAGGAGCTCCTGTAGTGCAGTGCCTAAGGCACTTGACTGCTAGCCAGAAGGCTGGTGATTCAAACCCACCAGCCACTCTTTGGAATGAAGGTTGGGCAATCTACTTCCGTAGTGATACCGCCTTGAAAACCCAAGAAGGGGAAGCTATGAGTCAGGTCCGACTCCACAGCACGTAACAACAACATATGACTGTGTATACATAGCATCCCTACAAACACACATTTTTGTTCCTCACTGTTTACAGGATAAAGTCACGGCTCTCAAGGTGGTAGTCAAAGCCTCCTGGAATACGGTCTTTCCTACCTTTCCATTGGGAGCTCTGGCGGGATAGTGTCTAAGGCATCTGACTGCTAACCAGAAGGCTGGTGGTTCAAACCCACCAGCCACTCCTCAGAAGGAAGGTTGGGCAACAACAACAACAATATATGATGGGATTCATTACTACACCGGCATTTGTTGTTGTTGTTGTTGTTGTTATGTGCCGTCGAGTCAGCCCTGACTCATAGTGACCCCTCTTTGGGTTTCTGAGGCAGTATCACTACGGAAGTAGATTGCCCCATCTTCCTTCCGAGGAGTGGCTGGTGGTTTTGAACCGCCAGCCTTCTGGTTAGCAGTCAAATGCTTTAGGCACTATGCTACCAGAGCTCCCATACCTGCATTTAGGATTTAGGAACACATACTCAGGAATAGGAGTCAAACTAGAAATGGTTATATGGAGAAATAAAAGTGGATGCAAGTGAAAGAAGAATCTATGAAGGAGTACAGAATGATTCATAAAGGCCACCACCTAGGGTCTTGGTCTGACTCTAAAACTACCTTTGACTGCTCCAGTGTTCTAGCCCTCATTCTCAAATTTTGCTGCACATTAGCATGACCTGGAAAGCTTTAAAAATCCCAATGCAAAGAACTTCTACTTCTAGAAAAATGGAATAGAAACACTTTTTGCCATTCCTCCCACTAACTACCACCAAAAACTCTGGACATTACATACAAAACAAATATAAAAAGCATTGGAACAATGGAGAGAAGGCGGCAGACCAACCAGGGCCCTCAGGGCCCAAGGAACAACATAGCAGTGAATTCCCTGGATTTTCTTTTTGCCTCACAGTTTCCAGACTGGTTGCTGGAGAAGCTGGCAACCCAAATATGCCAACAGGTGCAGACAAAAAAAAAAAAGTTCAGGAAAATTCTGTTCTCTCTAGCCAAAAGACCAAGAAAGGGAGAACTTAGCATGACAGAAAACTTAAACAGTAAGAGCTGTACTACAGTCAAAACTTGGGGGGGGGGGGTGCATAACTCCACCCTCACCAACAAATGCTGCATGGGGAGCCTAGATTTTCACCAGGCTGTAATGAGATGCCCCAATCTTATCTCCTCCCTTACCTCTTACCAGTTGGTGGTGTGAGAGGATGCCAAATGGGGACCTAGGACTTCTACCTCCACCCAGATGTACCAAAGCCTCCTTCCCCTCTTCACTTGGGTGATATCAGAGTAAGACCAGTAGAGAGTCAGGAATTTCACCACTGTGCAGCTGTTGAGGAGGCCATGGTATCAGTGGAGGCCAAAAGAGGAACAGTAATGAGGTACCCCTACCTCTTCTAGCCAGAGTGATATCAGGTGAGGTCTAGTAAGGAACTTGGACTTTCTCACCCACCTGACATTAACAAGCAGCACCTGCTTCCCTCTGGCACACAGGCAGAGGAGCCAGCTGAAAAAGAAGATTTAAACAAGATCCAGAGTCTCTTAATGTAATACCCAAAATGTTTTGGTTTCAATAGAAAATCACTCATCATACCTGTTAGGCTGTTACTGTTAGGTGCCATCCAGTGGGTTCTAACTCATAATGATCCATGTAAAACAGAATGAAGCATTAATCCGGTCCTGCACCACCATCACAATAGTTGCCATGTTTGAGCCCACTGTTACAGCCACTGTGTCAATTCATTTCATTAAGGGACTTCTTTTTCACTGACCTTCTACTTTACCAAGCATGATGTTCTTCTCCAGGAACTGACCTCTCCTGATAACAATCCCAAAGTCTATGAGATGAAGTCTCATCATCATCACTTCTAAGGAGTATTCTGGCTGTACTCCTTCCAAGGCAGATGTGTTCACTCTTCTGGCAGTCCATGGCATAGTCAACATTCTTCAACTATACTATAATTCAAATGCATCAATTCTTCTTCAGTCTTCCTTATTCATTGTCCAGCCTTCATATGCATATGAGGCAACTGAAAAGCCCCATGGCTTGGGTCAGGCACACCTTAGTCCTCAAGATGACATCTTTGCTTTTTGAAACTTTAGAGAGGTATTTTGCTGCAGATTTGCCCAATACTATATATACATCATTTGATTTTGTAACTGCTGCTTCCAGGCACATTGATTGTGGATCCAAGTAAAATGATATCCTTGACGAAGTCAATCTTTTCTGTTTATCATAATGTTACTTATTAGGCCAGTTGTGATGATTTTTGTTTTATGTTGTTTTCAGCATGTTCAGTTAATCCATACTGAAAGCTTACGTCTTTGACTTTCATCAATAAGTGTTTCAAGTCTATTCACTTTCAGCAAGCAGGACTGTGTCATCTGCATATTACAGATTGTTAATGAGTCTTCCTCCAATCCTGATGCTGCATTCTTCTTTAGTTCAGTTTCTCTGATTTTTGCTCAGCACACAGATTGAATAAGTATGGTGATGCACACATTTCCTGATACCATGGAGTATTCCTTTATTCTGTTTCAATGATTCTACTGGTCTATGTACAGGTTCTGCATAAGCACACTTAAGTGTTCTGGAATTCCTATTCTTTTAAATGTTATCCATACTGTTGTGATCCAAATAGCTGAATCCCTTTGCACAGTCAATAAAACACAGGTAAACATCTTTCTGGTATTCTCTGCTTTCAGCTAAGATCCATCTGACATTAGCAATGACATCATTCTACATCCTCTTCTGAACCTGGCTTGAATTTCTGGCAGTTCTGAGTTAATGTACTGCTGCAACCATTTTTGGATTATCTTCAGCTAACCTTTACTTGCATGTGATAATAATGCTATTGTTCAATAATTTCCACAATCTGTTGGATCACCTTTTTTGAATGGGGACTTTCTTCCAGTCGGTTGGTAAGGTAGCTATCTTCCAAATTTCTTGGCATAGAGTGTGAGTGCTTCCAGCATTGCAATTCTTTGTTGACAAATCTCAATTAATATTCCATTAATTCCTGGAGCCTAGTTTTTTGATAATGCCTTCATTGCAGCTTGGACTTCTTCCTCATTACCATCGGTCCTTGATCATATGCTACCTCCTGATATGGTTGAACATCGACCCATTCTTTTTGGTATAATGACTCTGTGTATTCATTCCATCTTCTTTTGATATCCACTGCATCATTCAATGTTTTGCCCATAGAATCACTCAATTTTGCAACTCAAAGCTTGAATTTTGTCTCCAGTCCTTTCAGCTTAAGAAATGCCAAGCGTGTTCTTCCCTTTCAGTTTTCCAACTCCAGGTCTTTGCACATTTCATTATAATATTTTACTTTGTCTTCTGGAGCAAACCTTTGAAATCTTCTGTTCACCTCTTTTACTTCATCATTTCTTCCATTTGCTTTAGCTACTCTACATTCAAGAACAAGTTGTAGAGTCTCTTCTGACATTCATTTTGGTCTTTCCTTTCTTTTTTAATGACCTTTTGTTTTCTTTATGTATGATGTCCTGGATATCATTCCAAAACTCATCTGGTCTCCAGTTATTCAATGCATTCAATCTACTCTTAACATGATCTCTAAATTCGGGTGGGATATACTCAAGGTTGTGTTTTGGCTTTCATGGACTTGGTGTAATTTTCTTCAGCTTCAAGTTGAACTTTCATATGTGCAACTGACGATCTGTTCCACAGTCATCCCCTGGTCTTGTTCTGACTAATGATATTGAGCTTCTTCATTGTCTCTTTCCACAGATGTAGTTAATTTGATTCCTGTATATTCCATCTGTAGAGGTCCACATGTATAGTCACCATTTATGTCATAGAAAAAAAAAAATACTTGCAATGAATAAGTCATTGGTCTTGAAAATTTCTATCACACAACTCTGGCATCATTTTTATCACCAAAGCCATGTTTTCCAGCTACTGTTCCTTCTTCTTTGTTTCCAACTTTCACATTCTAATCACCAGTAATTATTAAAACATCTTGATTGCATGTTTGCTCAATTCAGACTACAGCAGTTGGCAAAATCTGTAATTTCTTCATCTTTGTCATTAGCAGTGTGTGTATAAACTTGAATAACAGTCATACGAGTTGATCTTCCTTGTAGGTGTATGGATATTATCCTATCACTGACAGTGTTACACTTTAGGACAGATCTTGAAATGTTCTTTTTGATAATGAATTTGACACCATTCCTCTTCAATTTGTTATTCCAAGCACAGCAGACTACATGATTTTGATTCAAAATGGCCAATATCAAAGGTTTATATATGGAAGGAAACCTTCTTTGTTGGATACCGGGGCAGGGGGCACTTCAAAAAAAAATTTTTTTTAAATAAAAATGCCAATACCAGTCCATTTCAGCTTACTAATGCCTATGATATCGATCTTTATGTGTTCCATTTCATTTTTTACAACTTACAATTTTCCTAGATTCATACTTTGTATATTCTACTTTCCAATTATTAATGGATGTTTGCAGCTGTTTCTTCCCATTTTGAATCATGCTACATCAGCAAATGAAGGTCTCAAAAGCTTTTACTCCATCTATGTCATTAAGGTGGACTCTACTTTGAGGAAGTAGCTCTTCCCCAGTCATATTTTGACTGCCTTTCAACCTGAGGGGCTCATCTTCCAGCACTATCCTAGAGAACATTCCACTCTATTCACAAGGCCAACTTTTTTTTAGAAGTAGATTGCCATATTTTTCTTCCTTGCCTGTCTTAGTCTTGGTGCTCTGCTGAAACCTGACCACCATGAGTGACCTTGGTGCTATCTGAAACACCAGTGGTGCAGTTTCTAGCATCACAGCAACACACAAGCTGCTATAATACAACAAACTGACAGACAAGTGGTAACATCATACCTAGAGCCAAGAAAATCTCAACTTGAATTAGAAAAAAAGATAATCAACAGATGCCAACACCAAAGGGACACAGATATTAGAATTATCAGACAAGAAGTTTACAGAAGTGATCATAAAAATGTTTCAATTACAAATACATGTAAAACAAATGGAAAACCAGAAAGTCTCATCAAAGAAATAGAAGATATGAAAATCCCAGTGTCCAGGCTGTACCACATATTAACTAAAGTCTCTGTGAGTACTCAGAAAGGAGTTTTATGTTTTTGTCCTTTTTTAACTTCCTAGAGATTTTGTTGTACAGCCAAATTTAATAAACAGTGCTGTAACTATGGTTCTCAAAATAAGGGGTCTATCAGGATAACCTGGAAAACTTGATAAAGACAGAGACCCAGGATCTATCTATTTCAACAAGTGTGAGCCTCTGTATGTTTTTATTAGTTTCCAGTTGATTCTGATAACCAAAAGTTGAGGACAGCTAATTTAAAGGGCATTTGTGGGTGATTTGAAGAAGCTACAAAACCCTTGACCTAAGGGAAGACCAAAAAAACAAACCAAACTCACTGCCATCAAGTCGATTCGACTCAGTGACCCCTCCTTGGTTTTCCGAGGTGGTATCTCTATGGAAGTAGATTGCCCAATCTTCCTTCAGAGGAGTGGCTGGTGGATTTGAACCACCAGCCTTCTAGTTAGCAGTCAAATGCCTTAGGCACTATGCCACCACAGGAGGAAGGAGATGTATTTAAGTGACCCTAAAAGGAGGTGAAATTTCAATAATTTGGATATGGGAGCTCATAATACAATGGGTGTAACCTTCCTACACTGCCAAATTCAAGAAAAGGAAATCCACACACACATTAAGAAGCCAGTTTGAAAATGTAGTTACAGTACAGGTTATGTGTGTTTATGGGAAACAGCACAGAGCGAGATAATATGTTACCTGTCACGTAGCCCACAGGAATCATTAATCTTCCTCTTGGCAAAAAAAAAAAAAAGCTTCCACATGAGTGCCTCTTCCCATCCAGAAGCCAAAACGGAAAGGGAAGAATTTATACTTTAGAAAAAATGGACACAACTCAGGAGTTCTCAGTCTTCCATTGTGGGATACAGTCTAGTCAGGAACCTGAACATCTACACCCACCTGGCAGTAGCAAGGGGTGCCCCACTTCCTCAGGTCCATGGAGCCCTTTCAACCCTATTTTCAAACCAAAAGTCAACATCTCCTCAGCTGATAGTCTTTCAGCATTTACACATTCCTGCAAGGACCCAGGGGACTTTGAGCAGAGAGAACAGTCCCCAGAAATGGAGTTGGGAAGGGTGAAGAAGAGTGGGTGGAAGCAGACAGGACTTGGGAAGTGCAGAGACAGGGAATAGGATGCCACTGTTAGAAAGGAAGTGCACAGGCAAGAGCTCAGCAAAGAATAACACTCTCCAGGAAGGAAGGGCTTTCAAAAGGGCCTCTCCTGGCCTGTCTCCTGCTCTTCCATTTCCTCACTAATGATCATTTCTGTATTTAGAAACCCTCAACATTGCCAACCAGAGGGGTCTTTTCAGGTGGGCTGTTGCCCACTGGCACATAGCAGCAGAACCAGGTTCAGTGCCCACTAGTCACAGGCATAATCTTGATAGGAGGTGCTAAGACCACTCCCTGTAACAGACCATTTGCCCATTCAATCCAACTTGGAAAAATGTGTCCCTGTTTCCTCATCTGTAAAAGGGGAACAATATCTCATGGATTAAATTGTTGTTGTTGTTGTTGTTAGGTGCCACTGAGTCAGCTCCAACTCACTGAAGATTAAACTAGTGAACATATGTAAAGTGTTTAGAACCATGTGTAGAACATGTTGAGAGCTCTAGTGGCATAGTGCCTAAGGCATTTGACTGCTAACTGGAAGGGTGGCAGTTCAAACCCACTAACCAGTCCTCGGAAGGCAGACTGGGAAATCTACTTCCGTAAAGATACTGCCTTGGAAACCCGAGGAGGGTTCGCTAGGAGCCGTATCCAACTCAATGGCAGTGAATTCAGTTAAGTTCGGTAGAACACGTTAAGTTTCGACACATTTTAGCTCTTGATATTTTGCATGATGTATACCATCGTGGACAATAAAGGATTAAGGCATTTGACTGCCAACTAGAAGGCTGGTGGTTCAAATCCACCAGCCACTCCTGGGAAGGAAGATTGGGCAATCTACTTCCATGGTAATATCGCCTCAGAAACCCAAGGAGGGGTCACTATGAGTCGGGACCAACTTGACGGCAGTGAGTTTGGTTTTTTTTTTTTTTTTTTTTAAGCCATATTGCCTGAGTTTCACTTCAGAATCCATCAATTTCTAGTTGTAGACCATGAACAAGTTACTGCCTTGCTCTGCCTCAGCTTCTACATCTATAAAACTAAGATAATTATAATACCTTAACTCACATGGTTGATGGGTAGATTAAATTAATCATTTCATAGAAAGAGCTTGGCAGAGTGCCTGCACCACAGTAAGTGCTTTTTAAATGACAGCGATTATTATGTTCACTTTCTATGATGTGGCCACTACTGAGGCAGGTACAGAGATGTGCAGGGAGTCTCCTTGGCCCTTGACAAGCTTAGAGCCTACACTGGGAAACAAGAAATGCACACAGAACCTGCAGAGAAAAGCAACACAGAACATGCACAAAGTGATAATTCTGCAAACATGATGAAGCAGCGTTTCTCTCTAATGTGCCCCCACCTACCTCTTTCTTCCACCCTACCAACAGACTCGGAAGCTAACAGAGTTCAGAATGTTCTGAATACAGGGTGCACTAGGTAGCAGGTGCCTCTTCTTGGCCACCCCTTACTCCCACAAAGCCCCTAGTTGGGAGTCCCAGGTCTCATTCAACACATAATGTGGCTCATTTAAACACATTCCCCTGAAAAACACTGTAGCTTCAAGAGTAACTAGGGGTAGTGACCATCTTCAGTTCTCATGGATGGCCCATAAGGTATAAGACACATAAGGGTCATAGAAATGGCACAGAAAATCCTGTGAGTGACACACAGGAGGTGGGGTAGCAGGGGGCTTTAAAGTGTTCCAACACCATGAACGCTAAACTTACTGGAAGTACCATCTTAAATAACTTAAAGCCAGCTGCTCCCATGCTTAAAAGGAAACATGATGCTGAATATAAAAATTGAAAAGGGAAATGTAAGCATCACAAGATACTAATTAATCCCATGATGTAAGATTCCTTCTGCTTAGATTACCTCTGCTTAAAGAAATATTTATCCAAGAAATTCAGAGGAAAGACAAGTGAAGATAGATAACATGCCCATATGTAACAGGATTCTGTGATTTTTTAATCCTAGCAAGGATTAAAAGGTTGGAACAAATGTGATGGTAGCATGCACCAGAACCTAGTTAACCCCTTTTTATGCCTTTACAAGGAGACTGACAGCTATTTTAAGCCCTCAAAGTAGTCACAATGTCTGATTTGCAACTTTAGGAATCAGAGTAGTGCTACAGCAATAATTTTTTTAAGCAGGAAGAAAAATCAAAAAGAATGAGGACAGAGAAGGATGACAGTAATGGAATGATTTCTACATGGTAGCCAGAACAGAAGTCAGAAGAACACAAATCAGGGACTGAATGAATATTGAGAAACTGTAGAGGGAAAACCCCTCAAGTGGCTTCGCTGTGAAAGAAAGAAAAAGAAACCATGTGAATTAAAGAAACAGCTGGAGGGATAAGACTTTTAATATAGAGAAGGCCATAGCATATCTTTGGAGGGAGAGGAATAAGCCAGTGGGGAAGAAGATACAAGAATGCAAAGGTGGGAGTGAAGAGCATAATTAATAGAACCAAAGGTCAGCAGAGCAGGGCTAGGAGTAGAAAGCAGAGGAGGAAGACTGACCTTAAATGAAAAAAGCTAAAGAGAAAATAGATAAATTGAGCATCCCAAGATTAAAAACTTTTGTGCTTCAAAGGACACTATGAAAAAAGTGAAAAGACAACTGATAGAATTGGAGAAGTCATACCTGATATTATGTCTTTGCAAATCATATACCTGATATGGGACTTACAACGTATAAAGAATTCTTACAACTCAACAATAAAAAGACAAACAACCCAAATTTTAAAAATGGGCAAAGGATCTGAATAGACATTTCTCCAAAAATGATATACAAATGACCAACACATGAAAAGATGATCAACATCATTAGTCATCAAAGTAATGTAAATCACCATGAAAAAGCACTTCACATCACTAGGATGGTTATAATCTAAAAGTCAGATAATAGCAAGTGTAGGTGAGGATGTGGAGAAATTGGAACTCTCATACACTGCTGGTGGGAATGTAAAATGGTGCAGCCACTGTGAGAAATAAAAATAGTCTGGCAATTCCTCAAATGGTTAAACACAGAGTTACCACATGACCCAATAATTCTACCAGAGAGAAATGCAAATATATAGCTACACAAAAATTTGTATACAACTGTTTGTAACAACACTACTCTTAATAGGCAAAAAGTAGAAACAATCAAAATGTCCATCAACTAATGGATACACAAAATGTAGCACATCCATATGATAGAATATTATTCAGTTACTAAAAAGGAATGAAATCCCATTGTGGGGATTTCTATTAATGTCACAAAATAAAACATGTATGAACTACTGAATGGAAAACGACTTTGCTCCATAAACTTTCATCCAAATCACAATTAAAAAAAAAAAAAATTTAATTAGCAAAGCCAAAAAAAAAAAAAAAATTGGAATTAAATCCTCTCTCCTAAGCTGTTCCTGTTACTTCCAAGTTGATCCTGAACCTGAGTTATATCCTGTTACTTCCCTAATAAGACACATAATCATGGCAGGGGACTGGGGAGAAGTAGGAGTAGGGAAGGAATGAATTACTGGTATATGCTTCAACATGGATGAACCTTGAAAATATTATGCTAAGTGAAAGAAACCAATGACAAAAGACTACATATTATATGATTCCATTCATGTAGATCCAGAATAGGAAAATCTATAGAGGCAAAGAGTAGATTACTGATTGTTTATGGGTGAGGTGAGGGAGGGAGAAAGTGAGGATATAGCTAAAGGATATGAAGTATCTTTCTGAGATGATAAAAATGTTCTAAAATTGACTGTGGTGATGGTTGATGATCTGCTCTGTAAACTTTTTCTTTAAAAAGTTAAAGAAAAAAAAAAAGGAATTAAATCCTTTCTCCTAAATTGTTCCTTTTACTTCCAAGTACATCTGAATTACTTGGTAATGGCTCTTCCAGCCATGGTCTTTGTGACTCCCACCTGATTACATATCTGTGAATGTACTGAAAGCCACTGAATTTTACACTCTAGGTAAATTTTCTGATATGTAGATTCTACCTCAATAAAGCTATTATTTAAAAGAGAGACTGAGCTTTTCCCAAAAATAGCAAGGAAGAAGGAAAGTGGTAGAAACCAAGTCTGCCATGAGGAAGGGAAGGAAGGGATCATGAACATGGCCCCAGGTTGCTCAGGCAAGAATGATAAGAAAGGACGGAAAGGTCACTGAGGAGCTACAGGCAGCCTCAAGGCAAGTGAAGGTGTGAGGAGAGGTAGGTAATTACAGTCAAAGAAAGCATTTTGAAGGCTTGAGATCTTGGAAGTAGCAACATACTGAGTAAACAATGATAAACACTGAGTCTGATTAGAGTCCTGAATCTAGCTATACTAACAAAGGTCATCATTACACATTGCTGCATGATTTTAACCACTAAAAAGATTGGAACATTTTGGACAAGGTAGACATGACTGAACGATGTAAAGTTACAAAATCATGAAACGTATGGCTAAGGTAGAAACAGACTTGTCCATCAAATCCCAAATAACCAGCTGTGAAGAAACACCCTGGGACACCTGAGAATAATACCAAACCAAAAACCAAACTTACTGCCATAGAGACAATTCTGACTCATAGTGACCCCTTTTGGGTTTCCAAGGCGGTAAATCTTTACAGAACTAGATTGCCCAGTCTTCCTTCCAGGAGTCGCTGGTGGGTTTGAACTGCCAGCCTTCTGGTTAGCAGCCAAACGCCTTAGGCACTGCACCACCATAGAGGTATGAGAGAATAATAAGGACAAATAAAAAGAGGTATCACTTCAAAGAGTGGGTGCCATAACTTTGGGACACACTGTCTCCCAAAAGTGGCCTGGGTATGTGGTGCACTGAGTTACTTGGTATGGCTCTTCTAGCCATGGTCTTTGTGACTCCCACCAGATTACTGGGTTTGTTGTTGTTGTTACGTGCCCTTGAATCAGTTCTGACTCACAGCAACCCCTCCTTGGGTTTCTGAGGCAGTCATCACTACAGAAGCAGATCGCCCGACCTTCCTTCTGAGGAGTGGCTGGTGGATTTGAACCGCCAGCCTTCTGGTTAGCAGTCAAATCCAACTATGGAAATGTAAGGTGCTTGTGGCTCACCAAGGGGACTGGATAGTTTTTAGCAATGTAAATATTTGGTACAAGACACCCTTGTGGGGTGGGACCGTGGAAATAAGGTGTATGAAAGCTTAATGTGGGAATTGGTCAATTTTGTCACTCTGCTAGGCTCAAAAAGAGCCCTCCCAGTAGCAGAAAGGGGGATCTCACTACCATCAAGACAGAGAAGAACATGAAGTGGAGCATGTCCTCAGACCCAAGATCCCTGTGCTGAGACTAGAATGGCAGAGAGATAGCAGTGGCAGCAGTAACAGCAGCAGAACCAAGAGACCGGCATGAGACACAGCAGGGGGCTTGCCGGCCCACGGAGCGAGAAAGCTGAGTGTCTTTGAGCAGGAGGCTCACTGATAGAGTGGGATGTACCTATCGGCAGAGCTAAAAGATCTCTCCAATACTTGCTCCAGCAAGGCAGAAGCCAGGCAGAAAGGCCAAGGGCCAAGGAGAGGCATTCCTGAGGGCACAGTCAAGGGTAGGCTATCCCGGCCAAAGAATAGTATCCTGAGCGTTCCTGAACCTGAATTGTAACCTGTTACTACCCTAATAAATTCCCTACTCATGAGTATTGTCTGTGAGTTCTGTGTGGCCACTGCAACAAATGAGCAAACCTAGCAGAGAAGTAGAGTGCTATGGGAGGGACGGTTGGTGTCAGAATTGGTAAAAAGGTTGGAGGGTGACAGCATGTCTGATTTCCACCTTAGAGTAATCAGTCTTGGGCTGCTGATGGTGATCTTCTCTCCCACCTGTGAAGTTACAGGAAGCTGGAAGATGCTACCTCTATGCCCTTTTTGCAGGGTAGAAGATAACAATGGATTTCAAAAGCATCTGGACAAATATACAGGGCAAAATAAACCTCTTCTTTAATGATGACATCAAGGAACACACTAGGTCCTCCATCTGAATCGCTACTAGCCCAGAATCCCGGAAAACAGGACCTTTGGTATGGCTGGGGGAAGGCGGGAGGAAAGGTAAAGGGGGTAGTGGTGATACAGCAGAGTCCATTCTGAGAGCTCTCTACCACACACTACAGGCTCAGGTGAATCAGGAGCACTCCATTCATGGTGGCACACAATGTATACAGTGTCCTAATCTGGAAGCTCCCACCGTAAGTAAATAGTTAAGCAAGTCTGTATTCTAAATTGGGTGATGCAAGCAGTTAACAGACTCAGCTCCTAACTAATGGTTAGAGGTTCAAGTCCACCCAGAGGCACCTCAGATTCTGAAAAACTTAGTTCTGAAAAATCAGCCACTGAAAACTCTATGGAGCGCAGGTCTACTCTGACACACACAGGGTTGCCATGAGTTGGAGCTGACTTGACAAGAACTGGTTAACTGATATTCTTAATTACTTCTAAATGTTCTCCAGTAGGAGAAAGCTTGCTTTTTTCTTCTTCCTTACTTCCCTAAAGCCAAAGAGGCTTCATTGTGTTCATTCTCTCAACAGTGTGTTCAAGAAGCTTCCACCAGCAGCCTGTTTGAGATATCAGAATTTCTAAAAAACCCCACCATGGAAACTATCAACCAATGAAACAATTCAGCAAGGAGAGAAATATGGCCAGAGTATTAAGTTCTTAATCAGACCAAGTCCTCCAAAATCACAGAATCACTCAGCCATCTGACAATATTTTTACTGCCTTCAGACTTTCTGCAATCGGTAATTTCTTATTGCGAATAATTTTTTAGTGCCAGCTATATACCTGATGCTAAGGAGCTCTGGTGGTGCAGTGGTTAAGGCATCTGGCTGCTAACCAAAAGCAGGTGGTTTGAACCCACCAGCTGCTCCATGGAAGAAATGTGAGGCAGTCTGCTTCCTTAAAGATTTACAGCCTTGGAATCTATACATTCAATGCAATCCCAATCCAGATCCCATCAACATTCTTTAGGGATATGGAAAAAATGACCACTAACTTTATATGGAAAGGAAAGAGACCTCGGATAAGCAAAGCACTACTGAAGAAGAAAAACAAAGTAGGAGGTCTCACATTGCCAGATCTCAAAACC
>NW_006921631.1:15420373-15427050 GCF_000298275.1 Orycteropus afer afer
TCAATGACATGAGACAAAGTATATGTGAACTGCTGTATGAAAAGTGAATTTACTCTGTAAATCTTCACCCAAATCCTAATTAAAAAAAAAAAAAAGATTTACAGCCTTGGAAACCCACTGGAGGTCACTATGAGTTGAAATCAACTCGATGGCAGTGAGTTCGGTTTGATATATACCTGATACTGGGTGGGTATAATCAGAAGTATGATATGAGGTCTTTGTTTTAGTTATCTAATGTTGATATAACGAAAATACCACTAGCAGTGGCTTTGGTGAACAAAAATTTATTTGCTCACAGTTTAGGAAACCAGACACCTGAATTCAGGGTACCGGTTCTAGGGAAGGCTTTCCCTCCGTTAGTTCTGGGGGGGAAGGTCCTTGTCTCCTTTCAGTTTCTGTTCCTTGGTTCCTTGGTGATCTTCACGTGGTGTGCCATCCACCTTCCCCTCATCTCTGCTTGTTTCTCTGTGCCTTATTTTCTGAGTTCATTTCTCAACAACAATTGGCTTAAAATATACCCTACACTGATATGGCCTTATTAACATAACAAAGAAAAATTCTACTCCCAAATGGGATTACATTCACAAGTACAGGATTAGGATTTACAACAAAAATTTGGGAGTAACGTAATTCAATCCACAGCAGTCCTCAAGGGATGATATTGCTGGGAGGTATATGCAGGGGAGAAAGAACACAACACTGTTGTGCTGTTGTTATTTGCCGTAGAGTTGGACCCAACTTATAGCCACCCCTCCTTGGGTTTCCCAGGCGGTATCACTAAGGTAATTAGGATAATAGGAGCTCTGGTAGCATAGTGGCTAAGGCACTTGACTGCTAAGCAGAAGGCTGGTGGTTCAAACCCACCAGCCACTCCTCGGAAGGAAGGTTGGGCAATCTACTTCCATAGTGATACTGCCTCGGAAACCCAAGGAGGACTCGCTATGAGTAGGGTCCGACTCGGCGGCACATAACAACAATAACATCACTAAAGAAGTAGATTCCTTCTGAGGAATGGCTGGTGGGCTTGAACCACCAGCCTTCTGGTTAACAGTCAAGTACCTTAGGCACTATGCTACCAGAGCTCCCAACAATACTACATAGTAGACAGAAATCCAAAGAAGGCTTCAGCAGTGTCTTTCATATCATATGTACTCAATGTGACTTTGGCACACCCTCATCAAAAGATGGAGTCCATTTCTCCTCCCCTTAAGTCTAAGCTGGCCAATAGCCTGTTTTGGTCAATAGAATACAGAAGAAGTGACCCTGTGTAACTTCAGAGGGCATACCTTAAGAGACCTGCAGGCTCTGCCTTTACCACGTAGAATACTCTTAAAAACCAGACACCATATAAAGTCTTGACTACCATAAGAACATGTTATCAAGAAACTCAAGCTAGCCCATAAAGAGAAAGACAACATGGAGGAGCATCAACCCACCAACCATATGAAGGAAATCTTCTAGAACTTTCCAGACCAGTCACAGGCTGAGTACAGCCAAGTGAGTGACCCAGGCAGCACCACATGCACCAGAAGAACCATCTAGCCAAGCCCAGCCTAAACTTCTCACCCACAGAATTATAAGCAAATAAAACAGTTGTTGTTTTAAGCCATTGAGTTTTGAGGTAGTTGGTTACCTAGCAATAGATAACTGAAACCAATCTAAAGCCAGAGAACTAGAGAATAATCCTGGCCCTATCATTATTTAGCTGGGATTAGTGACTTCCCCTCTCTGGACTTCAATTTCCTAATCTGTAAAGTGAGGGAGCTGTACTAGGTGAGCAAAGGTACTTTCCAGATCTGATAGCCCATACAATACAGGCCATTATCAGTGAAAGGTCTTAGCAATGAATGATATGCAGATTGAGGGAACAATCACCTCAGGATCAGGTGAGCCTCAGAGTATGTGATGTGGACTAGAAGTCAAAGCTCTGGAGTATGAGGATTAAATGAGGCAACATCTAAAACATAGTGTTGTTGTTATGGGCTATCGAGTCGGCCCCAACTCATAGCAACCCCTCCTTAGGTTTCTGAGGCAGTATCACTACGGAAGTAGATTGCCCAAACTTCCTTCCAAGGAGTGGCTGGTAGGTTTGAACTGCCAGCCTTCTGGTTAGCAGTCAAGTGCCTTAGGCACTATGCTACCAGAGCTCCTCTAAACATAGTAGGTGCTCAATAAATATCACCAGTAATCATTACTTTCTGACACTTCTCAGTTCTATGACTCTGGACAAATTAATCTCTTTGATTCCCAATTTTTCCAACCTGAAAAATGTAGATTACACTGTTTCTTTCCTATAAGAGGGAAATTTCTTGTATGTGAAAGTCCCATGCATATCATAAATCATCTACAAACATAAGACAAAACCAGATTATTATTACCCTTATTAATCCTTTGCACCATTATTAGAAGTCCCACTGTCCCATTTTTTTCTCCTTCTTACCAAACAAGTAGAGACATTCAGTTGATGGCACTGTCCTCCAGAAAGGCAACTGAGAAGAAGAGACATAGGTACTAAAAGGCCAAAGCTTTCAAGCTATGTGAGATTTTACCACTTGACCACTAGCACAGGTCAGTGAACCACGAGCCAGTAATGAAGGTAGAAAGGTCTCAGCCCAAAAAGAAATATGGGCCCAAGCCAGCATTACAAGCTTGGATAATTTCCTACATCAGAGACCTAGAGGCCAGCAAGCTGAGGATGCCCCACTAGTGAGCCATGAATCAGACCACTGCCCAGTTCAGAGTGGATCCACTAGCTGCCATTGAGTTGACACTGACTCATGGTGACCCCATGCGGGTCAGAGTGGAATTGTGCTCCATAGAGTTTTCAGTGGCTGATTTTTCATTTATTCATGTTTCTTTCTTCCAAGGCAACCCTGGGTGAACTTGAGCTTCCAATTGTTTGCTTAGTAGCTGAGTATGTTAGCCATTTACACCACCCAGTGGCTCCACAGAGTGGATACTCCATAAAAACTATATTGAATGAATAAATACTAGATTTGGGAGTCTCAAGTCAGAGTTCCCAGGTTTGAAGCCTGGCTTTGCCATACATAGCTGTGACCATCAAGACAGGCAACAACCTCCCTGAGCCTACATGTTGTTGTTGTTGCTATGTGCCGTCAAGTCGGCCCCGACTCATAGAGACCCCTCCTTGGGTTTCCGAGGCAGGATCACTACGGAAGTAGGACTGCCCAACCTTCCTTCCGAGGAGTGGCTGGTGGGTTTAAACCGCCAGCCTCCTGGTTAGCAGTCAAGTGCTTTAGCCACTATGCTACCAGAGCTCCTACATACTCATTTATAAAACAGACATAAGGAGACCCGTCTCATAGGGGAGCAGTGAGAATTAAATGAGGCTCTGTAGGTGAAAAACATCTGGGATCCTGCTAGATAATTAAGTGCATGCTCTGTGTGTGTGTATGTGTGTGTAAGCACACAGAATCTCTGCTACCCTGATGTCCTTCAAGCCTAATTCTAGCCTTTCAATCTCTGTAAAACCCTGAAAACGAGCATATAGTCTAAGATTTTTATACAGTGTTGATTCTGAAAAACTACCAGTCCTTGGGAGAAAAAGACCACACTTGGGATTATTTTCCTAAGGTACCTGAAAAGGCAGCAGCAACATAACGCATTTGCATTTTACCAAAAAAAAAAAAAAAAAAAAACCAAACTCACTGTTGTTGAGTCTGATCCAACTCATAGCGACCCCTCCTTGAGTTTCCGAGGCAGTATCTCTATGAAGTAGATTGCCTAACCTTCCTTCCAAGCAGTGGGTGCTGGGTTTGAACCACCAGCCTTCTGGTTAGCAGTCAAATGCCTTAGGCACTACACCACCAGAGCTCCCTGTGCTTTTTCAAAACAAGGAGAGTGTGGTTTGGACTTAACCCTGAAATCCCAGTGATTGTGCAGTCACTTGGACACTGCTCTACTGGGATGGGGAAACCAGCCAGAAAAGGAGCCTGGTGGGTACACATGGAATAAAAAAGTATTTGCTTCCACTTCTACAGAATTCCTGGTTGACGTGGTGGTTGAATGTGCTGGTATCCAGCATCAATTACTAAGAGCTGGGAGTTAGGACTAGCCTCAGAGTCAGCCTTTGCCCAGGGAAACCTCCCCTTTTCCCTCCTGTCTCATCTTCTCTATATCACCACGCTCAAAGCAGAAACTTTCAGCCTCTGTATCTCACATCTAAATCAGGAACATAGCTTAGACCACTTATGGTTCCTTCTCCTCTTATTGAAGGAGCCCTTTGGCACAATGGTTAAGCACTTGGTTGATAGAAAGGTTGGCAGTTCAAACCCACCCAGCAACTCCACGGGAGCAAAACTGGACAACCTGCTGCTATAAAGATTATAACCTAGAAAACGCTATGGGGCAGGTCTACTATCACATGGGGTTCCAATGAGTCGGAATCTATTCAAAGGCACCTAAGAACAACAACTTCTATCTAGCATCACTGTGAATGCAAGGCAGTTACTATAGGAACTACATCTCACAGCCCCCAGACATTTGCTTAGAAAAGAAACTGCACACTTAGAGTTGGGAAAGGGAGGGTACAATCCAGCAAGTTGGAAGGAAGCCTGGAGCCAAGTATTTCTCAAAGTCTGGTCCCAATCACCTACACTGAATCACCTAGAATGCTCATTAAAGGTACTCATTCCTGGGCTGCTCCAGATATACCACATTAGAATTGGGGTGGCAAGAATCAAAATTTTTAATACTCTCCCCTGATGATTCTTACACACACTAGGTTTTGAGAGCTGCTGCTCTAACCTCTTCTAATGCTGAAGACTTAGAAAATAATAAAAAGACTTAAAAACAGTTTAAATCTGATCTCCCTTCTTACCCTCATTCTTGTAAAACAGGGTACTGGAAAACCAATGAGACAAGCATCAATTTCCAGTTTATGTACATCCAAGAAAATTAAATCATGACCCTGATAAAAAAAAAAAAAAAAAAAAAACCTCATACCTTAAAATAAAAATAAGTAAACAAATTCTGCTCACCAAATCAACAGGCCTAGACAAAAATTAACCCAAACACCCCATCTTAGACCAACCAGATCTATTCCGAGAGAAGCAAAATAACATCTCAGCTACAGATCCACTCTGGCCCCAGTCATACCCAGTAATTCAGCTCTGCATTCCGCAGCAGTGTCTGATGTCTATGGGAGGTGGAGGGTGGAGAGGTCTCCTAGCTCTAGCAGATATGCTTGGAGAAAGGTTACTCTAGGGAAAAAATAACTTTTTTATTCCACAGCTCCATGAGAAGAAAAATAATCTGAAGATAACTGACAGCATCAGGCACATATCACACTTAAAAAATGTTTCCTGATTTCAAGGAACTAGGCACCTGATGAAATAATCCTTGCATGAAATACTAACATCCTGCATCTACATAATCAGGGAGAAAATGGGAACAAAGAGTAAAACTGTCTCCATGTCTAAAGTATTATGCTTTTGAAACCTGCAAGATACAACTTACCAGAAAGGCAATACTTTCACTTAACAGTGACAGGTACACAGTAAGTGCTGAGCATTGCTGGGTCTTTAAAGCAGGGGGAGGGGAGTGTCAAGTGTCATAAAGAAAGCAGAAACACTTTTCTACAGAGAAGCACTCTTCCCAAGTGACCGTCAGCTGGAACCCCAACTGGAATTTCAAAAACCAGAACTTCTCACTCAGGAAGGAGCATCACAAGGGGGCAGCCTTCTTCACATCTGATGGTCCAGTACACGGATCTGGACATTCCCCAAGCCCACCCCCAAAAGATGGACCTGGGGCTTGGGCCTGAGTGCTGAAAATTCCAGTCACCCTTCCTACATTCTTCAGCAGCAGTCTCCTACTAGCTGCTAAACATAATAGTAAGCCACAAAACTATCAAATGGGCAACTTTCACCGTCCCCTCCCTCAATGACTGGCATTGACAAGGAGTGCTGGCAAATTAAGCATTTAGGAAGTGGCTGACATCTGACCCCGGTTACCTGGAGTCTAGAGAAACACCCCCGAACTTCGATGAGGAAAAGGCTTTTCCTGAGGAAGTGAGCCTTCCCTCCTTTAGAAGACCTTCCTACAAGCTCCTCTCCCACGAGAGAAGCCCAACAGGTAAATAACATCAGAGCTTCCCTAAACCTATTCTAAAGGACCAGGTGTCCACGCTGCACTGGCCTGGCCCTCCTCAGAAGGAGGGATCCGGGAAGTAACTCAATCCAGTCCTAGAGGGGTAAGAATCGGGGAGTCTGCAGGTGGAAGGAAGGGGGTGAAGCAATACCGCTCAAACTTTGCAGCTGCGGCTTAGCAGTTCCGGGCAGGAGCCTGCGAAATTGGATTGAGGAGGGGGAGTCACCCTCTCCAATAGAAAGGCCCCCTAATCAGTTCACCCCACCAATTCTGCCTCCAGCGCGGTTGTGCATCCCATACTCTAAGACACGGTCCCCCTCACCTTGGCCTCAAAGCAGATACCGTGCTGGAAGGCGTCCTCGTTGTGCAAGGGGATCCGCAGGTCGTGCCCATCGTCCACAAGGTTGTACTTGGTTTTGCTGGGCATGGTGACCAGAGGTGGACGCGCTCCTCCAGAGGCGGCTGCAGCTACAGGAAGGGACTGACGAGACTCTGGCAAGGGGAGGCGAGAGCCGGGAGCGGAGGCGCGAGGAAGGGGTTCGGCCGGGGGACGCCGGACGCCCTGG
>NW_006921631.1:15427200-15459564 GCF_000298275.1 Orycteropus afer afer
GGCAGGAGCAGGCGGCGGCGTCCCGGCCGGGTGAAGGGAGCGGTGGGCGCGCGGCCGCGGCCCGAGCTGGGACTGGGCGGGCGCCGGCCCTGAAGCAGTGGTGTGGATGGCCCGGGACCAGGAAGAAAAGGTGGCGGTGGTGCTGGCGGCGGCGGCGGCGGAGGAGCGGGGCGCCTGTCACGGAGACGCCGGATCAGCCGCCAGCCAGCGGCTCCTCCTGCGGGGCGGGCCCATGCCAGCTCCTCCCGCGGGGCGCCACGGCCCCGCCCCTTCGAGTCCGCCCCCGCGCGTCTAGAGCTGCTTGCAGAGCAGGTGAAAGTCCCCGGGGCCGCGGCGTCCGACTCCGGGTACTTTGCCCGGCTTGGGAAAGCTGGGATCTCAGGAACCCAAGCTCAGTCCATGTTTTCTTTTATACAGTCAAATTCTGACCCACGGCTGCTAATAACAACAGCAGCATTGCCTTTCAGAGGGGGTGTGTTTGTTTATTGTTTGGTTTCACGTTTTACCCAGAAGGCCCAAGTCCTGGCTCCAAATATTCCAAGTCTGAGCCTCATTCATTCTGAGTGCCTTTCTGTGGAGAATAAAGACTGAGCCCAAATGGGGAAATCGCAGGCGTTTTTTTGTTTCTTTGGACAGTGATACGTAACTTGTGTAATGAGGGGAGAGAGGAGTTAGGCACTTTTGAGGGTTTTAACCATTTAAAAACATTGTAGAATTGGGGTAGGCAGAAAAGTAGTACTAAGGAAAAGGGAATTAAGAACCTTTTTATTTTCTTAAACGACTACTATCTGTAACTCCAACCAAACTCGCTGCCATGGAGTCTGATCTGACTCATAGGGACCCCTCCCTGGGTTTCTGTGGCGGTTATCTTTACAGAAGCAGATTGCTCCATCTTCCTTCAGAGGAGTGGCTGGTGGGTTTGAACTGCCAGCCTTCTAGTTAGCAGTCAAATGCCTTACACTAAGCCACCAAGTAGGGGTGCAGAAAATGAGCTTCCAAATTCTTTCCTAACTTATGTATGTTACTGCTCTTAGTAAACACCTGAGTTCAATTTGCCTATTGTTCCACCAAAAGGAACAAACCCACTGCCATCAAGTGGATTGCAACTCATAGCGACTCCCATTGGGTTTTCGAGGCACTTCTCTCTTTTACATCAAGAATTTTTTAGGAAAGTTGCCTTGTTGTTGTTGTTGTTAGGTGCCATCGAGTCCTCTCCGACTCATAGCGACCCTGTGCACAGCAGAATGAAACACCACCTGGTCCTGTGCCAGCTCCACCATTCTTGCTATACTTGACCCCGTCGCCGCTGCCACTGTGTCAATCCATCTCATTGAGGGCCTTCCTCTCTTTTGTCCGACCTCCACCTTACCAAGCATGACATCCTTTTCCAGTGAATGGTCCCTCTGACAACATGACCAAAGTATGCAAGATGAAGTCTGGCCATTTTTGCTTCCAAGGAGGATTCCGGCTGAATTTCCTCCAGGACAGATTTGTTATTTCTTCTAGCAGTCCATGGTACTTTCAGCATTCTTCGCCAACACCAAAACTTGAAAGCACCTACTCTTCTTCAGTCTTCCTTACTCATTGTCCAGCTCTCATATGCATATGAGGCAATTGAAAATATAATGGCTTGGGTCAGGCCCACCTTAGTCTCAAGGAGACATGTTTGCTCTTCACCACTTGAAAGAGGTCCTTTGCAGCAGATTTGCCCAGTGCTATATGTGGTCTAATGTCCTGACTGCTGCTTCCATTGGTGTCAATTGTAGAACCAAGCAATGGGAAGTCTTTGACAACTTCAATCTTTTCTCCATTTCTCGAGATGCTGCTTATAGGTCCAGTTGTGAGGATTTTTGTTTTCTTTATATTGAAGTGTTATCTGTACTGCAGACTGTATTCTTCAGTCTTCATCAGTAAGTGCCTCAAGTCATCCTCACTTTCTGCAAGCAAAGTTGTGTCGTCAGTGTATCACAGGTTGTTAATGATTCTTCCTCCAATCCTGATGCCACATTCTTCTTCATACAGTCCAGCCTCTCAGATTATTTGCTCAGCATACAGATTGAATAAGTATGGTGAAAGGACACAACCTTGACGCTATCCCTTCTTGATTTTAAACCATGCAGTGTCCCCTTATTCTGTTTGAACGACAGCCTCCTGGTCTATGTACAATGAAGTGTGTACAATTAAGTGTTCTGGAATTCCCGTTCTTCTCAATGTTATCCACAATTTATTATGATCCACACAATCAAATGCTTTTGCATAGTCAACAAAACATAATTAAACATCTTTTTGGTAGTCTTTGCTTTGAGCCATGATCCATCTGACATCAGCAATGATATCCCACATTTCATGTCCTCTTCTGAATCCAGGTTGCATTTCTGGAAGTTCTCTGTCAATATACTGCTACAACCATTTTTGAATTATCTTCAGTAAGATTTTACTTGCATGCGATATTAATTATATTGTTCGATAATTTCCACATTCTGTGAGATCACCTTTCTTTGGAATGGGCACAAATATGCATCTCTTCCAGTCAGTTGGCCAGGTAGCTGTCTTCTAAAACTCTTGGCATAACCGAGTGAGTGCCTTCAGTGGGGCATCCGTTTGTTGAAACATCTCAATGGTTATTCCATCAATTCCTGGAGCCTTGTTTTTCACCAATTTCTTCAGTGCAGCTTCAACTTCTTCCTTCAATACCTTTGGTTCTTGAACATATGCCACCTCCTGAAATAGATGAAGATCGACCAGTTCTGTTTGGTACAGTGACTCTCTGTATTCCTTCCATCTTCTTTTGATGCTTCCTGCATCATTCAATATTTTGCCTGTAGAATCTTTCAGTATCGCAACTGAAGGCTTAAATTTTTCATCAGTTTATTCAGCTTAAGAAATGCTGAGGGCGTTCTTCCATTTTGGTTTTCTAACTCCAGGTCTTTACACATTTCATTGTAGTAATTGGCTTTGTCTGCTCCAACTGTTCTTTGCAATTTTCTGTCCAACTCTTTTATCTTGTCATTTCTTCCATTTGTTTTAGCTACTCTTTGTTCAAGGGCAAGCTTCAGAGTCTCTTCTGACATCCATTTTGGTCTTTTCTTTCTTTCCTGTCTTCTTAATGACCTCTTGCTTTCTTCATGGATGAAGAAATCATTTTCATGTCATCCCACAATTCTTCTGGTTTTCGGTCATTGGTGTTTAATGCATAAAATCTATTCTTTAGATGATCTCTAAATTCAGGAGGGATATATTCAAGGTCATAATTTGGCTCCCATGGACTTGTTTTAATTGTCTTCAATTTCAACTTGAACTTGCATATGAGCAGTTCATGCAGTTCCACAATCAGCTCCTGGCCTTATTTTGGCTGAAGATATTGAGTTTTTCATCACCTCTTGCTACAGATGTAGTCAATCTGATTCCTGTATAATCTATCTGGTGAATTCCACATGTATAGCTGCTGTTTGTGTTGTTGAGAAAAGGTATTTGCAATGAGTAAGTCGTTGGTCTCACAAAATTCTATCATGCGACCTGCAGAATTATTTCTGTCACCAAGGCCAAATTTTCCGACTACCAGTAATTCTTGTTTGTTTCCAACTTTACATTCCTGTCATCAGTGATAATTAATATATCTTGATTGCATGTTCAGTCGATTTCAGACCACAGAAGTTGGTAAAATTCTTCAATTTCCTCATCTTTGGCTTTGGTAGTTGGTGTGTAAATTTGGTCTCCCTTGTAGTCATATGGATATTATCCTATCATTGACAGCATTGTACTTCAGGGCAGACCTTGAAACATCCTTTGCGATGATGAATGCCACACCATTCCTCTCCAAATTGTCATTCCTGGCATAGTAGATTATATGGTTGTCTGATTCAGAATGGCTAAAACCAGTCCATTTCAGCTCACTAATGCCTAGGTATCAATCTTCATGTGTTCCATTTCATTTTTGATAACTTCCAATTTTCCTAGATTCATACTTTGTATATTCCATGTTCTGATTATTAATGGATGTTTGCAGCTGTTTCTTCTCAATTTGAGTCAGGCCACATCAGCAAATGGAGGTCCCAAAAGCTTCACTTCATCCATATCATTAAGATTCATTCTACTCTGATGAGCCAGCTCTTTCCCATGTGTATTTTGAGTGCCTTCCTGCACTGTATCGAATAATGTTTCCAGGCTACTCATAAAGTTGCCCAGTAATGTATCAGACAGTGTTTCTCTGCTGTTCATAAGGTTTTCCCTGGCCAACTCTTTGAGAAGTGGCCTTCCTTCTTTCTTCCTTCTTTCTAGTCTGTCTTAGTCTGTAAGCTGTGTTGAAACCTGTGCACCATGAACTACCCTGCTGGCTTTTCAGTGGCACAGCCTCAAGCATCACAGCAACGTGCAAGCCACCACAGTATGACAAACTGACAGACAAGTTAGTCTCCCTTAGCTGTTGGAAACCTCTCTGCCCTACCCTTACCTGATTCCTACCTGGATCCTGATGCTTTTGTCGTCCCTGGCGTTCCCTTCCTTTCCTGCCTCTGGGGGTGGGTCCTGTCTGCCACCGACTAGGTGTGGACCTAGGTGTGGAGTCAGATCCAACTCATAGCGACCCCCTCCTTGGATTTCCAAAGTGGTATCACTATGGAAGTAGATTGCCCAACCTTCCTTCTGAGGAATGGCTGGTGAATTTGAACCGCCAGCCTTCTGGTTAGCAGTCAAATGCCTTAAGCACTATGCCACCAGAGCTTCCTTCATAGAAGTTAGTGACCAAATATTTAGTATCTGTCAAAACCCTATGTAGAATTTTGAGGTGCATGATAACTATGATTTACATGGCTTAATATTACCCTGTCCCTAAGTGACACAAATGGCTTGCATTGGGCTACTAACCAAAAGGCTGATGATCTGAAACTACCCTGTGGCACCTTGGAAGAAAGTCCCTGCAATCTGTTTCCATAAAGATTATAACCAAGAAAACTCTATCGAGCAGCTCTACTCTGTAATGTATGAGATCATCATGAGTCAAAATCAACTAGAAAGCAACTAATTTTGGTTTCATATTACCCCAAAGTCACCAGAAATAGCTAATTAAGCCATCTCATGTACCCGGGGTCTCTCGAGCTCCTTCTTGCAAAACCAAGTACAATCAAAGCCAGTCCAATCTGAGATCACTAAGACCAAATAGTCAGTTCCTTTGTTGAATTCTTCACCTTAAACCTACTTTTGATACCCTATATGGGCACATCCACCCAAGGCAGCACAATTCCTTGTTTACAGGGAAGGTTTGGTACATGAGAAACATTGCAAGCTTGCAAAAGGCAAGTGTTCTACATCATTTCCATGATTAATTTATACAGAAGAATATATTGTTGCCATAATTATATTTCCAATTTTACTGTATACCTCTAAATTACAATTGCCCTTTTCTATATATTGCCTACTCGCTGTCTGCCGAAATTACTGGTCAAGATGTACCATCTTCTGGGATATCTTTTTAAATAAAAGTAGGCTGATGACTGGAACAAATTACTCACATACATTATGCTATATAGACTTTATTATATTCATAAATATTAGTAAGAGCCAAAAATAATTTTCACTGTAAATGCACCACTAACCTTTTTGTAAATACAGGACATGAAAGTCTAATCAGGCATGTTTGACTCTTTGAATGTCACAGTGGTTTTAATATTCATCCTAAATGCTTTTTCTAAAACCTGGCACAATAACTCAACAACTTAAAGGCAAGACCTTAAGCAACTACTTCATTTACATTTCATATTCTTCTCTGAATTTAAAATGTTCTCTGACTCCAAACAGGCTTTATTCTAGATTAACTCAGTTCCAATGGACCGCTGTTATACACCAGCATTTCATAACTAACTCTGTAACACTTTTTTGGGGGGGGGGGGGAACAAAAACAAGCAGACATACACACACACATACACACACATGCACACATAAAAAAACTATTTCAGGATAGTATTTCAGGATCTACATTATTATTATCCAATAATTATTTTTGGAATCAAATCATAGTAATAATGTTGTTGTTGTTGTTGTTGTTATGTGCCCTCGAGTCAAACCCGACTCATAGCGACCCCTCCTTGGGTTTCCGAGGCAGTATCACTACAGAAGTAGATTGCCCAACCTTCCTTCCGAGGAATGGCTGGTGGGTTTGAACTGCCAGCCTTCTGGTTAGCAGTCAAGTGCCCTAGGCACTACACTACCAGAGCTCCTCATAGTAATAATGTTGTTGTTGTTGTTGTTACTTGCCATCGAGGCGGCCCCGACTCATAGCGACCCCTCCTTGGGTTTCCAAGGCAATATCACTACAGAAGTAGGAATGCCCAACCTTCCTTCCGAGGAGTGGCTGGTGGTTTGAACCGCCAGCCTTCTGGTTAGCAGTCAAGTTCCTTAGGCACTATGCTACCAGAGCTCCTCCCCATAGTAACAATAATAGGCAATATTCATTGAACTTCCTGTATATGTATCAATCATAGTTCTTAGAGCCTTACATGTATCGTATAATTTAATATTCACAACAACCCTAAGGTTATTCCATTTTACAAAGGAACTAAGGCATAGAGGGGCTATACAACTTGCCCAAGATCACACGCTTAGAAAGGAAAGGAGTCAGAATTCAAACTCAAGTCAATCCTGTGTTAAGAGGTATTTCCATCATGCTTGGATCCCCATGGAAGGCTTCTTATTGCTAATAAGATTCATACCAAACTCAGAGTCCATGTTTTATTTAGGTGTATATTGTTGCTACACTAGGAGTCCTGGTGGCCTGGTGGTTAAGCCCTTGGTTAAACATTCAGTTACTAACCAAAAGTCAGTGATTGAAACCTACCAGCTGCTCCAGGGGAAAAAGACATGACAGTCTACTACCATAAATATTACAGCCTTGGAAAAGCTATGGGGCAGTTCCTACTGTTCCATAGGATCGCTATGAGTTGGAATCAACTCTAGGGCAATGGATTTAGGTGTTTTATTTTTGCTAAACTATATTCATTTTATTGCAATTTGATGATATGTTCCAAAAAGGAGAAGTTTGTTCCCTACTTTGTCCTCCACCTAATATAACATCAGTGCTGCACAGGCATGAAAACATCCTTCTTCCAGAAACAATAGACATCCAAAGTAATTTCCCTTTTTGCAGTGATTTCAATCTTATTTTTGCCCCTTTAAATATGATTATATTTCATCCATAGCATTTCCAAATCTGTAGAAATGAATCAAGTTTTTTTCTTTCTTCTTCTTTTTTTTTTAATGGAAAGAATTTTCATTGGTCCTTAAGCTTTTTTACTAGATGAATCATAATAATTTCTTATTCAATCTGAAACCCTTAAGATATCAATGGTTATTCTAACATTGGTGGAGAGATGCCCAGCTAAATACAAGCCAGGGCTTGGTCATAGTGTGATCTATTGCTTATACCTCTTCCATATCACTCTGTGAATAGTTTTTTCCCTTCCCTCTCCCCATTCCCTTGGAACTTAGGTTTGTATAGAGAAAAGTTTATTACGTCCCATGGAATGGCAAAGAGAGAAGCATAGTGGGAAGAGTAGGGATGGCTTGGGCTTTTCACCTAATGACCTGGGTAGAGCAGAAACTAAAAACTTCCAAGATGGAACATTAAGCTAGAACTCTCTTCATTAGTATTAGGTTTGGGTTTGGCAGGATTTGAATCCTGGAAGTTTTCCTGTCCTTCCACCCTAGCTTATTATAAACAGGAGGTTCTATCCTGAGCTCCCATCCCTCATTTCCCCCATCTCCATTGAAGCCTGCTCCAAAGGAAGGAATAGGAAAGAAGGGAGGAAGTGGGAAGTGTACTGTTACATTGGAGGATTTCCAATGAATGTCACAAAACAAAATGTGTATGAATTATTGAATGGAAAAGCAATATGCTAGGTAAACTTTCACCCAAAGCAAAATATAAAGTTTAAAAAATATATATGCTATCTTAAAAAAAATCAGAAAACTGAGATAAAAATTTAAGGAGGCAGGGAAACTAGATTAATGGAAATGGAACAACCAGAACGGAAATACTGAGAACGTTCACACATTGTAAAGAATGTGATCAATGACACTGAACAATTTGTATAGAAATTGTTGAATGGGAACCTAAACTGCTGTGTAAGCCTTCACTGAAAACACAATATAATTTTAAAAACTGACTTAGTGGCAGCTAACAACAATCTTTACTGAAGCAAATCGCCATGCCTTTCTTCTGGGTGGGTTCTGACCAACAATCTTTAGGTTAGTAGTTGAGCACAAACTGTTTGTGCCACATGGACCTAACTGTAATATACCCATTGCTATTGAGTCCATTTCATAGCAACCCTGTAAGACAGAGTGAAACTTTCCTATAGTGTTTCCAAGGCTTTAAATCTTTATAGAGGGAGCTCTGGTAGCATAGTGCCTAAGGCACTTGACTGCTAACCAGAAGGCTGGTGGTTCAAACCCACCAGCCACTCCTCGGAAGGAAGGTTGGGCAATCCTACTTCCGTAGTGATACTGCCTCGGAAACCCAAGGAGGGGTCGCTATGAGTCGGGGCCGACTCGACGGCACTTAACAACAACAACAACAAATCTTTATAGAAGCAGACTACCACATCTTTCTTCCACAGAACAGCCAGTGAGTTCAAACTGCTGACCTTTCAGTTAGCAGCTGAGCACTTAAACCACCGCACTACCAGTAAAACCAAACCCACTGCCCTTATGTTGACTCCAATTCATAGCAACCCTGTAGGACAGAGTAGAAGGCCCCCATAGGGCTTAGTGTTTCCAGGGCTGTAAATCTTTATGGAAGCAGATTGCAGCATCTTTCTTCCACAGAGCAGCAGGTGAGATCAAACTGCAGACCTTTCAATTAGCAGCCGAGCAATTTAACCACTGCAGTACCAGGGCTCCTTTTAACTTGAAAGTGTATATAAATAGCATTATTTCCTGCTCTTAACTATAGCAGTAGCGATTTGAAGCGCGGAGAAGTATTGGTGAGTCCCGTGCTTTCTGTAGCCGGCACACCGCCGCACAACGAACCAAACCAAACCAAACTCACTGGCGTAGGATATGACTCCTAGCGAACCCTCCTTGGATTTCCGAGTCAATATCGCTAGGGAAGTAGATTGCATAATCTTCCTTTTGAGGAGTGGCTGGTGAGTTTGAACCGCCAGCCTCTGGTTAGCAGTCACATGCCTTAGGCACTGCACCACCAGAGCTCCTTCACGGCAATGAAAACAGAGGTTAAATCTCAAGTTTTATTTCTTCTTAAAGTGAATGACATTTTCCATATCTTTCTATATTTTAAACATTGCATATTAAAATTTTAATCTGAAATAGGTTTAATTAAAATATAAATTGCTATTTCATGCAGTACTTCCTATGTTCAATTTTATTAAAATTTTCTTTAAAAATTAGTCATTAAAAGTCATTAAAAAAAAATCCTAAGTCTCAGAACTTTAGAGCTAACTTTTACTTAAAGGATCATCTAATTCAACTCCATCATTTTAAAGACAAGGAAATAGAAACTCAGAGAGAGTAATTGACCCAGTCACTACTATAAACCAGAGTTCCCCACTCAGTAATCTTTCTATCACACAACAATGTGTTATAAGTAAGTTAACATTTGGAATTAAAAAAAAAATAATTTGCTTTTGATTATAATTACCTCGTTTGTCATGCTAAGTCTGACATGTATACTCTCTATCATTCCCAGGACCGTATGTTGTAGATTCTATTCAAAACAAAAAACAAACCTGTTGCCCTCGTGTCAATGCTGAGACTGAGGAAACTGAGACTTGGAGAGGGAAGTAACTTGCATAGGTCATAAAGCAAAAAGTTTTAGAAAACGTTCCATAAGTACATCTATCCAACAAGGAATGAAGAGAATGTCAGCTTGCTCAATACCACTCAGTTACATGCAAAACTAATAGCCTTTTAGTCATTCTGACACAGAGTGACCCTATAGGTCAAAGTAGAACTGTCCCATAGGGTTTCCAAGGCTGTACTCTGGTAGTATAATGCCTAAGGCACTTGACTGCTAACCAGAAGGCTGGCGGTTCAAACTCACCAGTCACTCCTGGGAAGAAAGATGAGGCAATCTGCTTCCGTAGTGATACTGCCTTGGAAACCCAAGAAGGGGTCGCTATGAGTCCGGTCCGACTCTACGGCACAGAAAACAACAACAATCTTGATGAAAGCAGACTCTCTCAGCTTTCTCCCTCAGAGTGGCTTGTGTGTTCAAAACACCAACTTTTCGGTTAGCAACTAAGTGCTTAACCACTGTACCACTAGGGCTCCTTCTCAGATACATAGATGGGGGCGGGGAGGGAGTGTCCACAAAATCTTTGTATAAAAACAATATCAAACATTGACAAGGTATAATGATTTGCTCCTATTAGATAACCTTTGTTGTTGTTGTTGTTGTTATGTGCCGTCGAGTTGGACCTGACTTATAGCGACCCCTCCTTGAGATAACCTCTAGCTCCTTTAAAAAACTCAAATTATTTTTTCCATGGCACCATCTTTACCTGACAGTTTTCCCTGGAGCATATAGAGTTGGGAATCATCAGCCTATTTTAAAAGGTGGCAATAAAGATATTAAGTAATTTCCTTGGGGGGGGGGGAAGTAGAATTAAAACTCAAGACTTCCAACTTTTAGGAATTTTAATTTTTTTTTCAATTTGAGCTTCATCACTGAATTGAAATCTTTAAAATCCCCAAACAATTCAATGTTTCCATAATATTAATATATCCCATAATGTTATAAATATATTATTTATAGAATAAATAGTGAGCGATGACTACCAAATCTAGATCAGAGCTTCTAGATTATGACTTAGAATATATGTGAAAAAAGAATCACAGCAAATATGATATAGTACATCTGATAGGATCTCTTTCTTTAAAATAAAATTTTTTAAAAAAATGTTTTCCAGCTCTATAATTCTGACTTTCTATATGTAAGTGTATATAATGTAATATTATTTCTTATTTTTATGCCTATGGTTTTTATTAACTATAAATTGCTAAAAGAATGTAAAATGTTTTACAAGGAGAATTTTCTTAGAAAATGATGCTAGTTTAAGAGAAAATGTTATACTATGACTGGATTGGCCTTGTGTCTGTAGGTGGCATACTTACTGGAATGAGAATTAAACTAAGAGTCAGAAGACTCAGTTTTAGTCCCAAATCAATCAACATTGTGATCTTGGGCGTGTTCCTCAAATTCTTTGTCTATATTTCCTCATGTAAAAAAATGGGAAATATATCTTAATTTCTCCATAGAGTTGTTCAAGCACATCATGAGATGGAGATGAGATGTAAACCTTAAAAGCTATAAGGTTTTATACTGGTAGAAGAAATTGTTAGTCCTGTTTCCAAAATGGGAACCAGTATTAACTGTAGCAATTATATAGATAGTTTTACAGCATCTTTGTCACTAATGGTCTCTTATCCAAACTTGGTTTCCTATGATCTTTCACTGTTTATGCAATTAATTTGGGATGTTTATCCCATAAGAGGTTATCCTAAAAGATTTCATACATTCTAATGCTAGATTACACATTTTTTATTCCCTTAATTGAAACTGTCCCCATACCAAAAGCAAGCTACATCTCCTTTTGAGTCATTTATTTCTGTTTTAAAGGAAAATCTCTCTTTATACAAAATTACATACATTAAATTTTTATAAATTGAGTACTATTCAAATCAACATCCAGACAGGAATGTCTTTTGGGTTCCAAGCTGTCCTAACAACTGCCGGTGGAGTCCTAGGAAGCAAAATTAGATGAGGAGGGAAAGCAAGCTGAGTGTGAAGTAGTAGCCTGAGCTACTTCTTTTTTTTTGCCCACTTTCCTACCCATCCCTGGACCAGAAAGGCAAGAAACAAGTAGTACCAAAGGTGATGACCATTTTCTGAGGCTCTCCAAGCTGCCTAAGGAGTGCTGGTGGTGTAATGGGTATGGCATTTGGCTGCTAATCAAAATGTCAGTGGTTCGAACCCACCAGAAGAAGGATGAGGCAGTTTGCTCTCCTAAAGATTTACAGCCTTGTAAACCCAATGGGTTTACAACGAGGTCAGAATTGACTTGATGGCAGTAAGTTTGGTTCAGTTCCAAGCTGCCTAACAAGAGCCTTTTTTTTTTCTCTTGGAATACTTCTTGGGAATTAGTAAATCCAGGCAAAGGAGCAAAGCCTAAAGAATTTGTAGGTGAAGAAAGAAGTCTGGGTTTCTGACAGGATTTGATTTCTTCTTCTCATCTGGATTCATCTCTCTTGGTAGAACTATTCCCTATTCCCTGCTTTTCTGATTATCCCTTTTAGTGTTAAAGTTTATAGCTGTGTTTCTTGGCCCTTGCCTAATATTTCAGGCATGAAATGTTTTCAACATTCAATAGCCTTTGGTCAAAAAGCCTTTTGGTCAAAGGTAATAAAATCATATTTAACAAGTGTTCCTGCTATAATAGTTTCCCAAGGGCAGCAGGGGACAGAAAAGGAGTATACATCCTTAACAAGACAGGCACTAAAAGAGTCTAACAGTAATGAGAAGGCAATATATGAGCTAAGCATGAAAATGAGAGGTACCATTTCTAGTGGCAGAGAAGGGAAGAAGGAGCTCTGGTAGTGTAATGCTTAAGACATTTGACTGCTAATCAGAAGGCTGATGGTTCAAACCCGCCAGCCACTCATCAGAAGGTAGATTTGGCAATCTACTCTGTAGAGACACGGCCTTGGAAACCCAAGGAGGGGTTGCTATGAGTCTCAAATGACTCAATGGCAGTGAGTTTGGCTTTTTGGAGTTTTGGGAGGGAGGAAAATCATGGGTGCTGATATGGTTAGAAAAAGGCTTCACAGAAAAGAGGAGACTTGAGTTGAGCTTTAAAAAAGGAAAACAAATAAATACCTTAGCAGGAGGAGGGCGGACAGGGAGACAGTGTCTGTAGAGACATTGATCTGCAAAGTATCTTCAGCAGACAGTCAAGAGATAAGCTTCCTGATGGAGAGTTCCTATTGGAGAGCAGTTGATGATAAGGCTAGAAGCAGAGTCAGCAAGAAGAGGCCCTCAATACCAGACTGAGATGTTTATACTCTGGGGAAAATTTTTGAACTAGGATGTGACCCAGATGCTAATTTAGCACAATTAATCACTATAACCGCCCCTAAAAATACCCTATGTTCCCTTACCATTTTATGTAAAGTACAATTGAAAAAGTATGGCATTAAAGCTAATGATTGGATTTTCCATATTGTAAAGATGTAGAGAGACTTGATCAGTTAGTGCTTGTGCTAGTCTCCTATAGCACAAACAAAGGATGATGAAAACAGAAAAAGGCACAACCATTTATACTTAGTATCATGGGTCCAAAGAATCTTCACATTTCTCACTTCCAGAAGCTTTTTTAAGGTGCTCTGGTGGCGTAGTGCCCAACACATTTGACTGCTAACCAGAAGGTTGGCGGTTCAAACTCACCAGCTGCTCTGTGGAAAGAAGACTGGGCAAGCTACTTCTGTAAAGATTTACCATGGTGGTTGCTATGAGTCGGAATCAACTTACTGGCAGTGAGTTTGGTTTTTCAGTTTTAGATGCTTTTTAATTCTTACTTCTATTCCACTTTAAGGTCCCTACATAGAGGAAATGGTTTGCATTCTACTGCTAACCTAAAGATTGGTGGTTTGAACCCATCCAACTTTTGTTAAGATTATAGCCAAGACAAAAAAAAAGAAGAAGAAGAAGGTGGGGACCAGGTTTGCTGGTCCAATGGAGCCTGGTGTAACCACTGAGACTATGGCCCCTAGCTGCCCTTCAGGTCTGGAATTGAACCCACAACTGTGGTTTCCAGCCAAACAAAGTACAGGCATGTGAGTTAAACATTTACCTCAAGTAGACACACGCCCTGGAGAGAACAATCATGGGAGAAGGAAGGGCTGCTTATGCACAGGGAGATAGCTCAGGGTGCAGAAGAGTATGAAGGGATGGACACTGGGAGGAGGTAACTATGGGGAGGAAGTGGGAGGGGAGCTGCTGCATTGTAAATTTTGGTCAATGATATGAGACAAAGTATATGTGAACTGCTGTATGAAAAGTGAATTTACTCTGTAAATCTTCACCCAAATCCTAATTTAAAAAAAAAAAAAAAAAAAATATAAAAAAAAAAAAAAGATTATAGCCAAGAAAACCAATTATACTCTGTAGTACGTGGTCACCATGAGTTGGACACAATTTGATGGCAACTAACAACAACAACCAGGTTCCACTTTAGCTTTGTGCCTTCTCACGGGCTGGCAGGGAGCTCTGGTGGTGTAGTGCCTAAGGCATTTGACTGCTAACTAGAAGGGTGGTGGTTCAAACTCACCAGCTGCTCCCTGGAAGAAAGGCTGGACAATCTACTTCCATAGATTGTCCTGGGAAATCCAAGGAAGGGTCTCTATGAGTCGGCTCTGACTCAACTGCAGTGTATTGTGTTGAGTTGCAGTGGCTGGCAATTTGACTATTATTTTATGTTTGTCCTTCATTTATTTGTTCATTCATTTGTTTCAGTAATCCATAGCAGCAAAGAGAGCTTGATGGAGAATTTTCTTTAGTTTAGCTGCTCCACTGAAGTTTATTTTAAGGCCTATACTCTTACCCCTTAAACTTGTATCTCAGTTTCTAAATCTGGGAGAATGTTTCCATTAGCTATATATTTTAAACAAATTAAGGCCACCCATTAAATTTAAAAAGTTGGGCCTTGTCTGCTCAGCTAAATCTATCCTCTGTCATTGTAATTGATCCTAGTTCCCCTTTCTAAAACCTACATTCCTAAGATGGCATGAAGGTTGCAAAAAGACTATGGAAACACTTTAAAATGCAAATATAAGTTAATATTTTTATTTTCAGATCTCTCTTTGGAGGCCCAAAGCTTTTAAGAAGCTTTGTACCTGCTTAAAACAACAACAACAACAAACTTCCTCTAAACATCGCCCCACACTGGTGTGCTTTAAAAAAAAAAGAAACTAGGGGGAAAAATATGTGTACTGCAGCCAGGTGTATTTGGGCTTTTACTTTTTGCTCCTGGTTCCAGGATCGCCCACTTTGGGCTTTATGCCTCCTGAGAACTAGTTTCAGTTACCCCAGACTTTGATTAGCATAACAGGTTCTTCTCACCACACTCCTATCCTGTCTTTTGAACTACACACAAAGGGAGTGGCACAATATGTTTTTTAAAAATTACAGGCATTTGAGGATAACTAGCAAATTAAGTGTTCAGGCCTTATCCAAATCCAGCTTTAGCAGTTTTCCATCATTAGCAACTGCCTCATTCCCTTAAAAGGGTTTGTAATCTCTTTTATAAATCCCTTGACATCACCAGCTGGCCCCTCTCCACACCACTCAGAGCATTTTTCCTGAAACAGTGCTGGAGGGGCCTCAGAATTTTCCACCTCTCTGAGCAGCCTCGCGCTGTGCCTTTCACTGGCCAAAGGCGGCCTCTGTAATTTGAGCTCTATATACATGATAACACTTCAACTGCAGCCAAGTTTAATTCAGAACAAATGTTCCTAATGTTCATACCTTTTTGGAAAAGCAGCTCAATCTAACACTGATGGGGTGGGGCAAAGAAGGGGATGGGGTGGGATCTCCAAATGTAAATCTGATTGTCCACATACGCTTGTGCTGGGCAGCTGTGGTCCAGTTATCTGCCTCCCTGTGGCTGTGTGTCCATTTCCAAGATGAAGGCAAGGGCAGATCACCCAATAAGCAAGATAAGCATGGGCTTATTTACACTTGCTACAGATTATTAAGTAAGTCTGTGCTTACCTTGCTTACTGGGTTCTCTGTCTTTATCAGGGATTGTAAATTTGTTTTGTTTTGTTTTGTTTTCCATCCGTTATACCACTCCCTGTCTCATGTGTTAATCTTCAAATCTGGTATATCCCACCCTACTCTGACTGGATTGTAAAGGAGAAATCAGATAGAATTGGCCCTGGTGAAGAAGGCTTCATGAGAGGTCACACAGGGCTGCCTTGGCAGTGGAAAGGGAGTGGTTAGGAATTGAATAAATGTAGAACAGAGAACTGGTAGCATAGTGGTTAAGACATTTGCCTGCTAACCAGGCGGCTGGCGGTTCAAACCCACCAGCCACTCCTCGGAAGGAAGATTGGGCAATCCTACTTCCGTAGTGATACTGCCTCGGAAACCCAAGGAGGGGTCGCTGTGAGTCGGGTTTGACTCTACGGCACATAACAACAACAACAAGAACAGAGAAGGAACCACAAAAGAAGCACTATTGTAGGAATATACAATGTTGTATGTTGTGTAGGAATAATAATGATCTAGCCTTGCTGGGGTGGGAGTGGGCCAGCTGGAGGATATGGAGATTGAATAGGTGAGTTGAAGCTAGGTGTTGGTCCCCTGTTAATGCTTGCACTCTGGAGAGAGTGAAAAGTTCTAATTCTCTACAACTGTCCCTTTGGCCAGAGATTCTCTGGGGACTAGGTATTACTAGGCCACTAAAGACTCTGCCTTCCCAACCAGCTAGGGATTGTAAACTTGAAAGTGGCTTTAACTTTGTAGGAAGGTGCTGTGGAGTCGGGAGAAAGACAGATGCCAGTCATACCTAGAAGTAGAATCTTTGATGTGGTGGGGAAAAAAAAAAAATGTGAAATTGTCCAGCATAGATTAGTAAGTAAACACAAGTAAACTCATGTTCACCTTGCTTATTGAGTAACCCAACACCAGATAGAGGCATGATTCCCCATCACTGCCTATTGTTTGTCCACAACATATTCCAGGAAAAGCCCTTACCAAGTGATAGTGGAATGGGGTATTCCAGTTAGTCAAATATTCTGTTTGGTGAGATGTTAGCATGTATTACCAATAAGAATAAGAATTAGAATATCATAAAAACATGTGTTAAAACCCCCAAGATTATGGCCCCTAGTTACCTTTAAGGACTGGAATTTAACTCACTTCCATGGCTTCCAGCCAAATAATAGACAGGCATATGCGGTGAATGTTTACATCAGGTAGATATACTCCTTAGAGTGATCAATCCTAGGAGAACAGAAGGGCAGTATTTGCACAGGGAGATAGCTCAGGGGGGCAGAAATGTGGGGAAGAAGGACACAGGGAAGAAGTAACTACAGGGATGGAGTGGGAAGAAAGCTGTTACAATGTGGGGAATTGCAGTCAATGTCATGAAACAAAATGTGTATGAACTGCTGTATGGAAAATGAATTTGCTCTGTAAACATTCACCCAAATCACAATAAAAATTTTTAAAAAATAAAGTAAATATACTGCAACACTGCCTTAAATAAGGTATTTGGGCTTCTTGTGGAACTATAGGTTTATTACAAATCTCAGTAATCATCATTCTGCTAAGGGGCAGAAAATCCTGGTTAATCATGTGTTGTAGCTGAGACAATCTTAAACCAACAAGCCTGTACTCTACTTCGTGGCACTAGAAATTTTTTTGGAGAATAGTTAGGATACTAAGCAGACAAGGAAAAATACCCACACTTTGTGATATTAGAATAACTGAAACCCCATTTGAGGCCATCTCAGGTGCCACCCCAAGGCAGTTTTGATAGTTATTCACATGGAAGTTTTGACAGAGTTTAGAGCTCAAGGGGTTATAAGAAACTGATTTCCTATCAAAACTTCACAGGTAAGGTAGAAATCTCTTAGACTTCCCCGATATTAGAATCAAACATTATTTCATTTAGCAAGCATTTAGTGAGTGTGCACTATGTGCTATTGCTATCTGAGGCATCTGACCATTCATTCAACAAATATTTATTGGCTGTTGACTGTGTGCCCTGTGAACTGCTCTAAACAGTGAATGTAAATGAAACAATTCCCATTCTCGAGGAACTCTGATCTATCAAGGAGTTAAGACTGGCATTGGATAGTCAGTACACCTGTTGTTGTTGTTAGGTGCCATTGAGTCGTTTCTGACTCATAGCGACCCCATGCACAGCAGAACAAAACGCTGTCTGATCCTGTGCCAGCCCCACAATCCCTGCTATACTTGATCCCATCATTGCAGCCACCATATCAATCCATCTCCTTGAAGGCCTCCCCCTCTTTCGTCGACCCTCCACCCTACCAAGCATGACATCCTTCTCCAGGAAATGGTCCCTTCTTACAACATGACCAAAATAGGTGAGACGAAGTCTGGCCATTCTCGCTTCCAAGGAGCATTTCGGGTGCACTTCCTCCAGGACAGATCTGTTAGGTTCTTTTAGCAGTCCACGGTACTTTCAGCACTCTTCAGTACACCTATTCCTCACTTATTGACTTATCAGATATCTAGTTATCTGACATTACACATTTATAATAGTAAGAAAATTGCTATCTGACTACCGTGAGCATTGGTGGTAGATAAAGCATTTGGTTGCTAAACAGGTCATCAGTTCAAACACACCAGCTGCTCCAAGGAAGGAAGATGGGGTGATCTACTTCCGTAAAGATTTGTACCCTCAGAAGCCCAATTGGGGTTGTTATGAGTCAGAACTGACTCAATGGCAGTGATTTTATTATTATTATTGTTATTTTGAGTATTAATGATGTACATCAGGCAGTAACAAGGTATGAGGTAAGAGTAACGCTGTCTGTGATATTTAAGGTTGTGTGTCAACTTGGCTGGGCTGTAATTCTCAGTGGTTTGGCAGTTATGTGATGATGTAAAAATATGGCAGTTATATAATGAAAAAGGGGAAAGCCCTCAACAAGATGGATTGACACAGCAGCTGCAACAATGGTCTCAGGGATAGCAAGCCTTGTGAGGCTGGCACAGGATCAGGAAGTGTTTTGTTCTGTTGTACATAGGGTTGCTATTAGTAAGAACTGACTCGACAGCACCTAACAACAACAACAACATAATGATGTATTCATCCTCCATTTTTGCATAATGCTAATATTCACATAACGACCTGGTCTTAAGAACCTAATCGTGTTGATAAGTGAGAAATGGGTGTAATACAACAAAACAGCAAAAGATGCCAAAAAAAAACCAAACCCACTGCTATCAAGTCAATTCCAACTCATAGCAACCTCATAGGACAGAGTAGAACTGCCTCCAGAGGATTCCCAAGGCTGTAAATCTTTATGAAAGCAAACTGCCTCACCTTTCTCCTACAGAGCAACTGATGAGTTCAAACCACTAACCTTTTGGTTAGCAGCCCAATGCTTTAAACACAGCACCACCAGAGCTCCTTAGCAAAAGATAAGTGCCTCAAAGTACAAAAGTGATGATAGCCAGGGGCAGGTGGCAGAGGACGTGGAGGATGGAACAGGTAAAACTTCATGAAGGAAACATTTGAATTTGGCATTAAAGGACTTATCACTTCTATGAATAAGACCAGAAAAGGTCATTCCAGGCAAAGGAAACAGCCAACCAGACTCTCACCAACATCACTAAATACACTTGAGGCTGTAGTACCTCCTCTGCAGATGCATTTTGAGGTTACTTGAGTCTTCCTTATGGTCATTGAATGAGTCCTGCTCAGTTGCCCAATAAGTTTTACAGGCCCTTCCTGAATTACCTCAAGGGGCCTGGCCATAAAGGTTTAGAAGGAATGAGTTGAGATTGCCAAAACCTGTCTGAGCTATGACTTCCTTCTTGTGGCTTTGCGTCCTTGGGCCTGAAATTTATGGGGTCACAAAAAAAGGCCTTTCCTAATGTTTTAGATAATAAAAGGAAAAGAAGATTTAAAAAGTGGTTGCTTATCTCTGGTGGCCTACTGGCTAGAAAGCATTTGGCTGCTAACCAAAAAGTCAGTGGTTCAAACCTACCAAGAAAGATGAGGAAGTCTGCTTCTGTAAAGATTTACAGCCTTGGAAATGATACAAGGCAGTTAGTTCTACTGTGTCCTACCCTGTTACTATGAGTCAGGATCAGCTCAGGGCAGCGGGTTTGGTTTTTGGTTTTTACCATCCAAGTGATAATTGCTTCTATTCACCTGGAGCAACAGAGGAAGAAGGAGAATCAGGAATTAGAGGAGGAAATTGAATGTATGTCTGGTTACCCCCATGAACAACTGCCTCCTTTGCCATGAAAGCCACAGAACTGGATGGTGCCTGGCTACCATTACTGAACGTTTGATCAAAGATTCTATAAAGGAATCCTGATCAAAAGTGGAAAAAGTGCTGAACAGAACTTCAAATTCTCAATGGAATCAAGACTTTCTCAATGGGATCTAGACCTCCTGAAGCTACATGAACCTCCAAACTATTGCCCTGAGATAATTTTTAAACTTTAAATCTTAAACCAAAACTGTCCCCTGAAGTCTTCTTTGAACAAAACAATAGTTTATCTTAGTGAAGTATGTCTGCTTTGAACCCTGTGCTCTTTGAAATAATGATGTAAGATCAAATTAGCAACAATTCAAAAAGTTGGACAGAAAACTTAGGAAACAGTGAGTTTAAGATAATGGTGGTAGAATAAATTGGGAAAGGATAATGAGAATAGCAGGACAGCTTGAAGAATGTAATCAGTATCACTGGATAGTACATGTAGAAAGTGTTGAAATGGTGTATATCTTTGGCTGGGCTGTGCATATTTTTACCAAAACAAATAAATATATATGAAGTGATTGCTTGTTTCAGGGTCACAATTGTTCATTAAAAAAGAAAGACAACGAAGTGCTCTGGCAGAGAACAAAGCTGAAACTTATCCAGGGGGCTCCTTACACATTTGTGCACATCCATGCACACACACACACACAAGTACATTATTTCAAGGGCAAGAAGGACTTGTACCACCTCTATTCTGCACATGCCCACCTACCACCTCCTATCTGCCAAATCAAAAGGATAAATCAACTTATTTCACAACTAGATAAAATATAAATTCCTCTGGTACAAATTATACATTGACCTCTGAGAATCACACGCTGAACTGCTTGTTTTCTTGACGTCTGCTTCTGTGCAAGAGAGGTGGGCCTGGCTCCCTGAGAAGGGGCAACAGGGGCTTGAGGAGGGGAAAACATGCATACTGATCTCCTGCTACTTGCTGGCTAAGGCGCCTGACACATTCACTAACCTTAGTTCATTTAACCCTCACACCAACAGCGGAGCAGTGGGATCACTGACTATCTGTAACTGAGAACTAGGACTTCAAACTTAAGCCTGTCTGGTTCCAAACTCTACACTGCACCCAAGTGTTGGAAAAGATGTGGAAAGAGTAACCTGAGGCAGACTGATCCAAATGTCAAATTTTGCTTGAAGTTAGCCCTATGCATGTATGTGTGTATGTGTACACACACAGCTATAGCAAAGACTTAAGAATATGGACCCAGCAGTCGCACTGAATGCTGGCTTCATCACTTACACGCTCTGAAACCTTGGTAAAATAATTAACCCTTGATGCCTTCATTTCCCATCTAAAATGATATCTGTGAAATTTGAAATATGCTTCAAAATAAATGGGATTGAGTAAGTAAGTGGGGATATAAAGCAAACAAGCTTACCCATAAGTTGATAATTGTTGGTGAGTTTATTGTAACTGAAGTTCATTTTTACTACTTTTGTATATATTTGGGATTTTTCATTAAAAAAAAAATGTTTTGAAACAATGAGCTCATGCATGTAAACTACCCAGCACAGTTTCTGGTACATTGTAAACTCTCAATGTCCATTACTATAATTAGATGCACAACACCATGGCACTAGCCATGCATCAAGACAAAAAAGGCTACCATCCAGCCTTTTTCAGAGATGGGCTTCTGGATTGTATGACATTGAATGGCCTCCAGGATTTCTCCTCCTAAGTCCTGTGTCCAAACCTGTTCATGTACATATTGCCTGGGTCTGCGACCATGGTATGTGGAATTTCTTTGCACATCCAGGATGCATTAATGGCTTTGTTGTTGTTTTTGTTAGGTGCTTTCAAGTCGGTTCTGACTCAGTGACCCTATTTACAGCAGAACAAAAAGCTGCCCAGTCCTGCACCACCCTCACGATCGTTGCTATGTGTGAGTCCATTGTTGCAGCCAGTGTGTCAGTCCATCTTGTTAAGGGTCTTCCTTTTTTTCCCTGACCTCTAGTTTACCATACATAATGTCCTTCTCTGGGGACCAGTCCCTCCTGTTAACATGGACAAAGTCTGCAAGACAAAGTCTTGCCATCTTTGCTTCCAAGGAGCATTCTGGCTGTACTTCTTCCAAGAGATGTGTTGGTTCTTCTGTCAGCCACAGTATATTGAATATTCTTCACCAACACCATAATTCAAATGTGTCAATTCTTCTTCTGTCTTCCTTATTCATTGTCCAGCTTTCACATGCATATGAGACTATTGAAAATACCATCACTTGAGTCAGGTTCACTTTAGTCCTCAAAGTGACATCTTTGCTTCTTAACACTTTCAAGCGGTCTTTTGCAACAGATTTGCCCAATACAAAATGTCATTTGGTTTTCTGCTGCTTCTATTAGTGTTGACTGTGGATCCAAGTAAAATGAAATCCTTTACAACATCAATATATTCTCCATTTATCATGATGTTGCTTATTGGTCCAGTTGTGAGGACTTTCCTTTATGTTGAGATGTAATCTATACTAAAGGCTGTAGTCTTTGATCTTCATCAGTAAGTGCTTCAAGTCTTCTTCACTTTCAGCAAGCAAGTTTGTGTCATCTGCATATTGCAGGTTGGTAATGAGTCTTCCTCTAATCCTGATGCCACATTCTTCTTTATATAGTCCTGCTTCTCAGATTATTTGCTCAATATAAATATTGAATAAGTATGATGAAAAGTTACAACCCAAACACACATTTTTCCTGATTTTAAACCATACAGTATCCACTTGTTCTGTTCAAACAACTACCTCTCGTTCTATGTACAAGTTCTGTATGAGTACAATTAAGTGTTCTGGAAATCCCGTTCTCACAATGTTATCCATGATTTGTTATAATCCACTCAGTCGAAGGCCTTTGCATAGTCCTAAAAACACAGGTAAACATCTTTCTGATATTCTCTGCTTTCAGGCAAGATCCATCTGACATAGCAATGATTTCTCTTGTTCCATGTCTTCTTCAGACTCCAGCTTGAATTTCTGGCTGTTGCCTGTGGACATACCGCTGCAACCATTTTCAAAATTATTTTTAGCAAAACTTTACTTGCATGTGATATTAATAATATTGTTCAATAATTTCTGCTTCTGTTGGATCACTTTTCTTTGGAATGGGTACAGATATGATCCCTTCCAGTCATTTGGCCAGGTAGATGTCTTCCAAATTTCTTAGCATAGACAAGTGAGCACTTCCAGCACTGCATCTGTTTATTGAAACATCTCAATTGGCATTCTATCAGTTCCTGGAGCCTTGTTTTTTGCTAATGCCTTCAGTGCAGCTTGAATTTCATTCAATATTATCAGTTCTTGATCATATGTTACCTTCTGAAATGGCTGAATATCAACCAATTCTTTTTGGCACAGTGACTGTGTATTCTCTCCAACTTCCTTTCATGCTTCCTGTGTTGTTCAGTATCTTGCCCATGGAATCCTACAATATTGTAACTCGAGGCTTGAATTTTTTCTTCAGTTCTTGCAGCTTGAGAAATGCCAAGCACGTTCTTCCCTTTTGGTTTTCTAACGCCAGGTCTTGGCACATTTCATTATAGTGCTTTACTTTGTCTTCTGGAGCAGCCCTTTGAAATCTTCTGTTCAGCTTTTTTAATTCATCATTTCATCCATATGCTTTAGCACTCTTTGTTCAAGATCCATTTTGGTCTTTTCTTTCTTTCCTGTCTTTTTAATGACCCTTTGCTTTCTTCGTGCATGATGTCCTTGATGTCATTCCACAGCTCATCTGGTTTTTGGTCATGAGTGTTCAATGTGTCAAATCTATTCTTGAAATGATCTCTAAGTTCAGGTGGGATGTATTCAAGGTCATGACTTTTTATTGTTGTGATGTGGGTGAGTTTACAGAGTAAATTGGTTTTCCATTCAGTAATTTATACACTTTTTGATTTGTGACATTCATTGCAATCCCCTCAATGTAACAGCACTTTTCCCATTTCCTTCCTGTTTTCACCATTTCCCTTCATCTTTCTTTCCTATCCTTTCCTGCTTTCTGTGCTTTATCCCTGGACAAATGCTGCCCTTTTGAGCCCATATAGTTGATCATTCTAATGAGTGCATACCTCTCCTAGTATTATTTCTCACCTTACAGGCCTATGATTTGGCTAAAAGTTGACTCACAAGGGTGTGTTCTGTTCCAGATTTGAAAGATATCTAAGGACCATAGTCTTGGGTGTGGTGTTCCACTACTCTCCATCAGAGCAGTAATCCTGGTTTGTTTGTTTTTTTTTTAATGATTTTAAGTTTTGTTCCACATTTTTCTCCCATTCTATCCAGGACCTCCTATTATAATCCCTTTCAGAGTGGTCAGCAGTGATAGCTTAGCACTATCTAGTTCTTCTGGTCTCAGGGTCATGTAGGCTGGGATTCACTTGGTCCATTAGTCCTTTGGACTAATTATTTCCTTATGTCTTTGATTTTCATCACTCTTCATTGCTCCAGACAGGGAAAGACCAATAGTTGCATATTAGATGGCTGCTCACAACCTTTTAAGACTCTAGTTGCTACACACCAAAGTAGTGTGTAGAACATTGTGTTTGTGGACTATGTTATGCCAATTGACTCAAGGTCATACTTCGGTTCTTGTGGACACACTTTCATTTTATTCAGCTTCAATCTGAAGTTGCATATGAGCAATTGATGATCTGTTATGCAGTTTGTACCTGGCCTTGTTGTGATTGATGATATTGAACTTCTCCATCATCTCTATCCCTAGATGTAGTCAATTTGATTCCTGTGTATCCCATCCAGAAAGGTCCACATGTATAGTCACCATTTATATTGTTGAAAAGAAGTATTTCCACTGAATAGGCTGTGGGTCTTTCAAAATTCTATCATGCAATCTCTGGCATCATTTCTATCACCAAGACCATATTTTCCAACTACTAATCCTTCTTCTTTGTTTCCATTTTTCATATTCCAATCACCAGTAATTATCAATGCTTTTTTGATTGCATATTTGATCAATTTCAGACCATTGAAGTTGGTAAAAAAAATCTTCAGTCTCTTCATCTTTGGCATCAGTGGTTGGTATGGATATTATCCTATCACCAACAGCAGTATACTTCACAATAGAACTTAAAAAGTTCTTTTTGATGATGAATGTGATGTCATTCTTCATTTGTCATTCCCAGAATTACAGATCATGTGATTGTCTGATTCAAAAGGGCCAGTATCAGTATTTCAGCCCACTAATGTAGAAATTATAGAACAATATCATTAATATCACATGCAAGTAAGATCTTACTGAAGATAACTCAGAAACGTTTGCAGCAGTATATTGATAGAGAACTTCCAGAGGTTCAAGCCGAATTCAGAAGAGGACGTGGAACAAGGGATATCATAGCTGTTGTCAGATGGATCTTGGCTCAAGGAAGGGAATACCAGAAAGATGTTTACTTGTGTTTTATTGACTATGCAAAGGCATTTGATTGTTTGGATCATGACAAATGATGGATAACATTGAGAAGAATGGGAATTCCCAAGCACTTGATTGTACTCATGAGGAATCTGTACCTTGACCAGGAGGCTGTCGTTCAAACAGAACAAGGGGACACTACATGGTTTAAAATCAAGAAGGAAGTGCATCAGGGTTGTATTCTTTCTTCACACTTATTCAATCTATATGCTGAGCAAATAATCCGAGAAGATGGACTATATGAAGAAAAACGTGGTATCAGGATTGGAGGAAGAATCATTAACAACCTGAGACATGCAGACGATACAACTTTGCTTGCTGAAAGTGAGGATGACTTAAGGCACCTACTGATGAAGGTTGAAGAATACAGTCTGCAGTATGGATTACATCTCAACATAAAGAAAACAAAAATCCTCACAACTGGACCAATGAGCAGCATCACAACAAATGGAGAGAAGATTGAGGTTGTCAAGGAATTCACGTTGCTTGGTTCTACAATCGATGCCAACGGAAGCAACAGTCAGGACATTAGATGACGTGTAGCATTGGGAAAGTCAACTGCGAAGGAACTTTCAAGTGCTGAGGAGCAAGGATATCTCCTTGAGGACTAAAGTGCGCCTGACACAAGCCATGATATTTCCAATCACCTGGTATGCATGTGAGAGCTGGACAATGAATAAGGAAGACCGAAGAAGAGTTGATGCTTTTGAGTTGTGGTGCTGGCGAAGAATGCTGAAAGTACCGTGGACTGCTAAAAGAATTAACAGATCTGTCCTGGAGGAAGTGCAGCCAGAATGCTCCTTGGAAGCAAGAATGGCCAGACTTCATCTCACCTATTTTGGTCATGTTGTCAGAAGAGACCATTCCCTGGAGAAGGATGTCATGCTTGGTAGGGTGGAGGGTCGACGAAAGAGGGGGAGGCCTTCAAGGAGATGGATTGATACGGTGGCTGCGATGATGGGCTCAAGTATAGCAGGGATTGTGGGGCTGGCGCGGGATCGGGCAGTGTTTCATTCTTCTGTGCATGGGGTCGCTATGAGTCGGAAACGACTCGATGGCACTTAACAACAACAACGACAACAATGCCTATGAGTTGGGTCCGACTTGATGGCAAATAACAACAACAACAACGCCTAGGATAAACAGCTTTGGTGGCGTAGTGGGTAAGGCATTTGGCTGCTAACCAGAAAGTCAGAGGTTCAAACCCACCAATCTGCTCCGTGGAGCCAGATGAGGCAATAAAGACTTACAGCCTTGGAAACCCAATGGGGTCACTATGATTCAGAATCTACTCGATGGCAGTGGGTTTGGTTTTGGTTTCTGAATGCCTAGGATATTCACTTTCAAGTGTTCCATTTCATTTTTTACAACTTCCAATTTTCCTAGATTCATACTTCATACATTACACTTTCCAATTATTAATGGATATTTGTAGCATTTTGAGTCATGCCGCATCAGCAAATGAAGGTCTTGAAAATTTTACTCCATCTCCGTCATTAAGGTCAACTCTATTTTGAGGAGGCAGCTGTTCCCCAGTAGTATTTTCAGTGCTTTCCAATGTAAGAGGCTCGTCTTCCAGCACTCTATCAGGTAATGTCCCACTGCCATTCCTAAGGTTTTCACTGGCCAGTTTTTTAGAAGTAGATTGCCAGGTCCTTCTTCCTCGTCTATCTTAGTCTGGAAGCTTCACTGAACCTGTCCACCCTGGGTGAGCCTGCTTGTATTTGAAATACTGGTAGCATAGCTTCCAGCATCACAGCAACATGCAAGCCATCACAATATGACAAATTGGCAGATAAGTGGTGGATTAATGGCCTAGTGGGTTACAGACCAATAACGTTTCCTAATCAATACTTCAAGGAGCTCTGATGGTGCTGTGGTTAAAGCATTGGGGCTGCTAACCAAATGATCTGTGATTCAAATCCATCAGCCGCTCCATAGGAAAAAGATGAGGCAGTCTGATGCTGTAAAGATTTACAGCATTGGAAACCCTACAGAGCAGTTCTACTCTGTTCTATAGAATCTCTGAGTCAGAATTGACTCAGTGGCAGTGGGTTTTGGGTTTTTTTTTTTTTTTTTGGTTAGTCACCACTTCTGGTTATCAAATTAAGTTGTAGTTTACTGTAGAAAAGTAGAAGTAGGTCTCCTGTGTAAAGTAGAGAACTAGCAGACAATTTGTAAGTACTCCTCAGACCCCCTCCCAGCCTACTAAAGCAACCAATTGCTGTCAAGTTGACTCTAACTCATGGCGACTGCATATGTGTCAGAGTAGAACTGTGTTCCATAGGATTTTGCAATGGCTGATTTTTCAGATGTGGCTTACCAAGCCTTTCTTCTGATGCACCTCTAAGTGGAATCAAACCTCCAAACTTTCAGTTACAGCCAATCACTTAATCATTTGCACTCCCCAGAGGGTCCCAGCCTGCTACAAAAAGTGAGTTATGCAGACCAGCACACCATACCAGACTGACGGGGTGGAGATGCTAGGATTTAGGACACACACACACATAGTGCTATTGAGTTCATTAAAAAACTTAATTTGCTCCTGCCTTCAGTCACCCAATACCAAACTCTGGTGGCGTAGTGCCTAAGGCATTTACTGCTAACCAGAAGGTTGGTAATTCAAACCCACCAGCCACTCTGCAGAAGGCAGGTGAGGCAATCAACAAAGATTCACTGCCTTTGAAAACCAGTGGGGGTCATTATGAGTCAAACTCAACTAGATGGCAGTGAGTTTGTTTGCTTTTTGGTCAGTCATCCAACAGAATTAGTTCTGAAGAGCCTGCAGGAGTCTCAAAAATCTACCAAGTAAGAACAGTAATAATCCTGGCACTCCTGGGTACACATACATCAGCCTGGCCTTCCATAATAATAGCAGCTCATCATTTTCATATTATGCCTTATAGTTTACAAAATCCTTTTTCAGATATATTATTTCACCTAATTGACAGCAAATAACAACAACAAACAATCTTCAAAAGAACCTTCTGAGGGAGGTGCTAACATGGTCCCCATTGTGGAGACAAGGAAACTGAGGTGCAGAGAGGTTCTGAACCTTTTTCAAGATCGTATAGGCATAAGCAGTAGAGCCAGGCTAGAAGAAAAGCCTCCTGCCTCCAGAACCCATGCATACCCCACACCTCCTGTGCATTCCTTCTCTTGGGTCCTTGACTCCTATACTCCACTCCGCTGTAAACCTCTCTGAATCCGGAATAAGGAGGTCTGTGTCTATGACAGGGCCGCTTTCAAAGGTTCCACAAGATAAGAATCTATGATGTTCTATCTTTTCCTATTTTTGCTTATGTTTTAGCGTAATTTAAAGCATTAGCTCTGGAAAATACTTTTCATGTGAGCTCTTTGCTACCCACCCTTTCACAAAGGGAGCTCTGGTAGCATAGTGCCTAAGGCACTTGACTGCTAACCAGAAGGCTGGTGGTTCAAACCCACCAGCCACTCCTCGGAAGGAAGGTTGGGCAATCCTACTTCCGTAGTGATACTGCCTCGGAAACCCAAGGAGGGGTCGCTATGAGTCGGGGCGGACTCGACGGCAAACAACAACAACAACTTTCACAAAGACAGAAACTGAAGCCCAGAGAAGTTAAGTGATTTTTAAAAGGCCACACACTAGCTGATAGCAGAGCTGAAGCTAGAACTCAGGCTTCTGGCTCCTATGATCACGCCACAAAATTGGCCACTATCCACCTGCCATGCAGAACTCTGGCAGGGCTTCCCCGCTGGCGGAACACTGAGTGATCATCATCACACCGATGATTGCTGCCTGGTTTCCCAGAACTCAATTGGTTTCCATCGACTGCCTCTGTGTAGGACAAAGCAGTCTCTGGCGCCCTCAAGGGGCATAACTGAGTAGCGGCGTACTGCTCATACCGAGCAAAGTCTGGACGGTTAGCTTTATGTATAATAAGCTCTACGGAATGAACCAACTAATCATGTGAGGAGTAGGCCCCCTAGAGGTGAGAGGTATCCTAGCAAATGTACCCTCTCCCTTCCCTGGAATTACCTAAAGCAGACAGAAGAGGTCAGAGCAGATTGATAATATAGCATCCTCACCCTTGATATTGACCCGAGAACCATTGATCTGTGCCTCCTAACAAGTACAAGACTGATGCAGGAACCTAGGTGGAGTATTAGCCTATAAGATAAGAGTATTAGCCTATAATATAAGAGTAGCTCTAGCTATAAAGGGTTTAGAAGCAGGGATCTAGGCAGTAATTACATCATCATCATCAAAGAATGTGGTATGAAGCACTCTGAGAGGTTAATGGTGTTAAATAAAGATTCCCGTCTTCTAGGCCAATGATTCAAGGAATGCACATAAGAACATCTCTGGAAGTGGGGAGGAGAGTGTATTAAAATGCAAATTCCCAGAGTTTTAACTAGAAAATCGGTCTGCGATGGGACCTGAACTCTGCATTTTTAATAAGCATGACCAGGTGATCCTCAAATAGGATCTGGTGACATAGTTAAAAACAGCCTTGGGCTAAGAGCTTGCAGTCTTGAAGGACTGACAGAAACAAAAATGATTTCTACCATCATCCAGGAAAAATAAAAAACCTTTTTTTTTTTTTAAAAAGGAAAACAATCTTGTTGCTTGATATAATCTTATTATAGAGCTTTCAGAAATTGTGTATATGTATTTTTTTGGCAGGGCACATTTACATTTTAAAACATTGATCTATTTTCTTTTTTCTGTTTCTCAGGCTGATTTTGTCTAGAGGAAGCTGAACAGTTAGGCGCAGATGTGTGGAATCCCTGCAGGTGAACATCTCCCACATGGCAGGGAAATTGTGGGTCCATTCAAACCTTTAAAGAGTTCTGATGGTGCAGCAGTTAAAGCATTTGGCTGCTAACCAAAAGGTGGGCAGTTTGAACCCACCAGCCACTTCATGGAAGAAAGATGAGGCAGTCTACTTTTGTAAAGATTTATAGCCTTGGAAACCCTATGGGGCAGTTCTATTTTGTCCTATAGGGTTGCTATGAGTCAGAATTGACTTGATGGCAGTAGGTTTTGTTTGGTTTAGGTTTTTGAACCCTTAACCCCAACAGTAGAGGGATAGCCATTGATCCTTTAAAACACAAACATTTACATTAAATGAGTATTTTTCTTCAAATGGTGATGCTGATTCTAAAGAAACTAGCCTATAACGGATTTTTTTAGACTATCGTTTTTGTTTCTTTGTTTAGGGAGAATAACACAGAATACTTCAAATATTAGTAATAAAACTCAACACATAATAAAGTAAAATAATAAAAACATACTCTGAGTTGAAAAGGACCTTAAAATGAATTAATCAAGCCACTCATCTGGTGTCTGGCAGCTGTAGAAACAGAAACAATACAGGTTTTGGAGGCATAAGACCTGTGTTTGAGTCCCAGCTTTGCCACTTGGGCAGTAGCTATAAAATCTTAAACATGTGACTTAAACTTTCTGTGCCTTACTTTCTTCATCTGTAAAGTTATAGGGGATCACCATGGCCCCTTTGGCCCTAACATTTTATGATTCCCTTCTACAATGTTCACTTTCCTCTTCATCTTTATTCATAAGCAAAGAGGAAAGATGAGTTGATTTTTCACTTTGAAAATTACCTCTCAATTTAGAATGAATGAATTAGAATATACATAAGTGCAAGGATAAAAAGAAACTAAATCAAAAATTTAAATATCCTTATCTAAAATGCTTAAAATATGAATAAATTACCTCCCAATAAAATCAGAAAGAGATGACACTTTCTGATATAATGCTAAATGAAGACAATGTCAAACCAGTAGTGCTATTCTGAAAATACAATGGGTATTTAAGTACAACCTGTATTTATTTAAAGTGAAACTAATTTGTTCTTCCACTTTAGAACACATAAGTAAAGAGAACTGTCAAATATACTTGCTGTTACAAATTTTCTCTTTAAGAACTAAAAACCAGCCCACACAACTATACGAGACCAAAACGGTAACATTTGCACCAAAATGGTAGCATTTGCCCCAAAACAAAGTTCAGGAGATGGGAAAAGGAGGGAAAAGAAGGATGAATGGGAATGGCGAACCCAGAGAGGAAACCAGAAGAGTGTGTTACATTGAGGGCCTTGCAACTAATATTATGAAACAAAATGTGTATATACTGTTGAATGGAAAACTAATTTGCTCTGCAAACTTTCACCCATGCCACAACAAAAAATATATATAAATAAAACCCTGCTCACACTTAAAAAACTAAAACTCAGCATCTCTTTGATGTTTAATGCTATAGTCATCTTCATTTAACACACTTTCCACTGGTAAAGTGATTCTCTTCTCTTTCTAAGTAATCTATCCAAGAACCTTTTGTAATAGCATAAGCTATCCCATTCATACTCTTCCTTCTTCCTAGTCTGTCTGAGTCTATAAGCTGGGCTGTTACCTATGCACCAGGTGCATCTTGCTGGGTTTTAAACACCAGAGGCCCAACCTCAAAACTTTATTCATACCTGAGGCCTACTATAAATCTTCCTTAAAAGATTACATGGATTATTGTCTCAATTGTAACAATTATTATTATTAACATTAATAATAACTTATCCAGTGACTTACACTTTTAAAGCACAGCACATGGTGAGTTCAATCAATATTTGCTAAATGAATAATTTAATTTGGACAAAGCACCAGGCACTTAACCACCTGGATCCCTGGTATAGGTGAGAAAACATTGGCATTGCAGTCTTGGCTATGTCTCTTGTTGGGGCATCATCAAAGGCAATCTGCCCAACTTGTTTTCTCATCTATAAATAAGAATAAGTCTATTTAAACACTAAACTTAATGTTGTTGTTGTTGTTTGCCATCGAGTCGGCCCCGACTCATAGTGACCCCTCCTTGGGTTTCTGAGGCAGTATCACTACGGAAGTAGATTGCCCAACCTT
>NW_006921631.1:15459950-15467503 GCF_000298275.1 Orycteropus afer afer
CCAGCAGTGCTGGTCCCTCGGTGTCTCACTCAGCAATGCGTGTCTCTTGCGTCTCTTTCCCAGCAACGCCTGTCTCTTTCAGGGGCGCGTGTCTCTTTCGGCATCACGTCTTCCTCAACCAGCAGTCAGAGAGAGCGTTCTGCCTCCAGGATGCTTCCTTTTGCTCCCGGAAGGGTGGTCAAACTAGCCAATCACAGCATCAGAACTCTAAGCACGTGAGAGAGAGTGAGAACCTCCCAGAACATTGTATTGTGCCACGCCCAACAGAAATACTCCAGGTGGGCGACTTTAAAATCAGGATCTCCTCAGTTGCTAATAGCAATTCCCACCTTGGAGTTTACAAAGTCTTATGGGTAGAAAAGCCACACTAAGTAATTTACTACACCGCAGCACCATACTACCAGAGCTCCACTAAACTTAATAGGAGAACTGAAATAGATAATACAAAATGCAATCTATGGGAAACTTCAGCTAACATAGTTATGGTAAAAGATTGAATGCTTTCCCCCTAAGACTGTGGAAAAGGCAAAGATATGCACTCACAACTTCTACTCCACACTATAATGTTGGTCCTAGCTATAATAAAATGAGGAAAAGAAATAAAAGATGTCCTGTTTGGAAAAGAAGAACTAAAAATGTCTTAATTCTCAGACAACATGATCATCTATGTAGAAAGTTCTGAAGAATCTATAAAAAATAAACCAGAACTAATAAGCAAGTTGCAGGATAAAAGGTGATAGACATGCAGAACATACAAGAGAAAACAATGTTACTGGGAACCTCAAAAATCCAAATAGCCAGATCATGTAGTTAACAAAAAGGGTCTAAGACCAGACAGTCATGACATGTACTTCACAACTTGTTTCATGAGAATTGTGCTCACTTTGTTTTAAACATGGTATTTTAAAGGAACCACCACATGAACATCAGTTTGTCATACTGTGGTGGCTTGTGTGTTGCTGTGAGGGTGGAGGCCATGCCCGGAGTATTTCAAACACCAGCATGGCAGAAAGATTTCAGTGGAGATTCCAGACTAAGACAGGCTGGGAAGAAGGATGGAGCCATCCACTTCTGAAAAAAATTGCCAGTGAAAACCTTATGAATAGTAGTGAAACACACTGATATAGTGTAGAAAACTTTATGAATAGCTGTCAAACATTGTCTGATATAGTGCTGAAAGATGAGCCCTTCAGGTTGGAAGGCACCCAAAATATGATTGAAGAAGAGCTGCCTCCTCAAAGCAGAGTCAATCTTAATGACATGGATGGAGTAAAGCTTTCGGGACCTTCATTTGCTGATGAGGCACAACTCAAAATGGGAAGAAACAGCTGCAAACATCCATCAATAATCAGAACATGGAATGTACAAAGTATGAATCTAGGAAAATTGGAAATTGTAAAAAATGAGATGGAACACAAAAAAATCGATATCTGAATGGTGTTGGCCATTTCGAATCAGACAATCATATGGTATACTATGCTGGGAAAGACAAACTAAACAGGAAAGACATTAAATTCATCTTCAAAAAGAATGTTTCAAGATCTATCCTAAAGTACAATGCTGTCAGTGATAGGATAATATTCATATGCTTACAAGGAATATCAGTTAACACTCCTATCATTCAAATTTACTCATCAAACACTAAAGCCAAAAATGAAGAAAATGAAGATTTTTTTTTTTACCAACTTCTGCAGTCTGAAATTGATGAAACATGTGATCAAGATTTGATTATTACTGATGATTGGAATGCAAAAGTTGGAAACAAAAAAAGAATCATCAGTACTTGGAAAATATGACCTTGGTGGTAGAAATGATACTGGAGATTGCATGATAGAATTTTGCAAGACCAATGACTTATTCATTGCAAATACCTTTTTCAACAACATAAATGGTGGCTATGCACATGGACCTCACCAGAGCGAATACACAGGAATCAGATTGACCACATCTGTGGAAAGAAGTGATGAAGAAGCTCAATATCTTCAGTCAAAACAAAGGCAGGAGCTAACTGTGGAACATACCATCAATTGCTCATATCCAAGTTCAAGATAAAGCTGAAGAAAATTAAAAGAAGTTCACAAGAGCAAAAATATGACCTTGATTATATCTCACCCGAATTTAGAGACCATCTGAAGCATATATTGATGCATTAACACCAATAACCAAAGATCAGATGAGTTGTGGGATGACATCAAGGACATCACACATGAAGAAAGCAAATGATCATTAAAAAGACAGAAAAGGAAGAAAAGACCAAATTGGATGTCAGAAGAGACTCTGAAACTTGCTCTTGAATGGAGACTAGTTAAAGTGAATGGAAGAAATGATGAAATAAAAGAGCTGAACAGAAGATTTCAAAGGGCAGCTCAAAAAGACAAAATAAAGTATTATAATGAAATGTGCAAAGACCTGGAGTTAGAAAACCAAAAGGGAAGAACAGGCTTAGCATTTCTCAAGCTGAAAGAACTGAAGAAAAAAAATCAAGCTTTAAGTTGCAATATTAAATAATTCTATGGACAAAATATTGAACGATACAAGAAGCATCAAAAGAAAATGGAAGCAATACACAGAGTCACTGTACCAAAAAGAATCTATCAATGTTCAACTATTTCAGGAGGTAGCTTTGATCAAGAACCAATGGTATTAAAGGAAGAAGTCCAAGCTGCACTGAAGGAATTGGCAAAAAACAAGGCTCCAGGAATTGATGGAATACCCATTGAGATGTTTAACAAATGGATACAGCACTGAAGCCACTTACTCATTTATGCCAGGAAATCTGGAAGACAGCCACCTGGCCAACCAATTGGAAGAGATCCGTATGTGTGCCCTTTCCAAAGAAAGGTGATCCAACAGAATGTGGAAATTATCAAACAATATCATTAATATTACCCACAAGTAAAATTTTGCTGAAGATAATTTAAAAATGTTTTCAGCAGTATGTTGACAGGGAAATTCCAGAAATGCAAGCTAGATTCAGAAGAGGATATGGAATGAGGGATATCATTGCTGATGTCAGATGGATCTTGGCTGAAAGCAAAGAATACCAGAAAGGTGTTTACCTGTGTTTTACTGACTATGCAAAGGCATTTCACTGTGTGAATCATAACAAATTAAGGATAACATTGCAAAGAACAGGAATTCCAGAACACTTAATTGTGCTCATGAGGAATCTGTGCATAGACCAAGAGGCTGTTGTTTGAACAGAACAAGGGATACTTCATAGTTAAAGATCAGGAAGGGTGTGCATCAGGGTTGTATCCTTTCATCACACTTAATCAATTTGTATTTTCAGCAAATAATCTGAGAAGCTGTACTATATGAAGAAGAATGTGGCATCAGGATTGGAAGAAGACTCATTAACAACCTGTGAAATGCAGATGATACAACCTTGCTTGCTGAAAGTGAAGAAGACTTGAAGCCCTTACTGATGAAAATCAAAGACTATAGCCTTTGGTATGGATTACTCCTCAACATAAAGAAAACAAAAATCCTCATAAACTGGACCGACAAGCATCATAATAAATGGAGAAAAGAATGCTTGGATTCACAATCAACGCAAATGAAAGCAACTCAAAAATGCAACCACAATCATGGAGTCGGATCGGACTCATAGCGACCCCTCCTTGGGTTTCCGAAGTAGTATCACTACGGAAGTAGATTGCCCAACCTTCCTTCCAAGGAGTGACTGGTGGGCCAATGACAGCAGCGGTCAAGAAATCAGACACCATATTGATTGCACTGGCCAAACATGCTGCAAAAGATCTCTTTCAAGTGCTAAGAAGCAAAGATGTCACTTTGAAGACTGTTGTTGTTGTTATTTGCCGTCGAGTCGGCCCGACTCATAGCGACCCCTCCTTGGGTTTCCGAGGCAGTATCACTACGGAAGTAGGATTGCCCAACCTTCCTTCCGAGGAGTGGCTGGTGGGTTTGAACCGCCAGCCTTCTGGTTAGCAGTCAAGTGCTTTAGCCACTATGCTACCAGAGCTCCCCTTTGAAGACTAACGTGTGTCTAACCCAAGCCACGGCATTTTCAATAGCCTCATATGCCCGTGAAAGGTGGACAATGAATAAAGAAGACCAGAGAAGGGTCGATGCCTTTGAATTGCAGTGCTGGTGAAGAATACTGAAAGTACCATGAATTGCCAGAAAAACAAACAAATCTGTCCTGGAAGAAGTGCAGCCAGAATGCTCCTTGGAAGCAAGAATAGCTAGCTACTCTTGGTCTCACCTATGTCAGTCATGTTGTCAGAAGGGACCATTCCCTGAAGAAGGATATCGTGCTTGGTAAAGTAGCGGGGTCAGTGAAAAAGGGGAAGACCCTCAACAAGATGGATTGGCACAGTATAGCAACAATTGGGTCAAATATATAGCAAGGATTGTGAGAGTGGCACAGGACCAGGCAGTGTTTTGTCTGTTGTAGGTCAGAGCCGACTTAACAGCACCTAAAAACAACAACATATTAAAGTTTAAGTCCTTTGGATGAGAAAAATATGAGATAAGCTAAGTTGCAAAGTCAGTTCCAATCAAGAATACAATTTTATGCTGTGATTAGTGCCTTCTAGGAGCTCTGGTGGCATAGTGCCTAAGGCACTTGACTGCTAACCAGAAAGCTGGCAGTTCAAACCCACCAGCCACTCCTCACAAGGAAGATGGGGCAATCTACTTCCATAGTGATACTGCCTCAGAAACCCAAGGAGGGATCACTATGAGTCGGGTCCGACTCGATGGCAGATAACAACAACAGTGTGTTCTGGAAACCCTGTCATTCTTCTTACAACTTGAATGGGTGAGAAAGGGCTTTTCCTTGTGAAAGCCAAAGAATAACAGCACTAAACAAAAGTTTCTTGTGGTCATTACCAATCTCTTCACAAATCTGAGGGGGGAAAAGTCAATAATTATTGGTCTGTCCTTAATGTGATTGACAATTTTAACAGATTGGTTAAATCTCATACAGTTCTCTGATGGAAGGACTTCCCTGTGTTTACATCAGTAAATAAATTTTACTATTACTGCAATAGATTACATATGAGAAACAAGTCTCTTTATTGATTTAACAAATAACTGAACATTTATGGAGGAAATATTTCAATGTTTTGCTGAGAAAGATGCAGGAATTCATTATATAAGAAGCCATACAATGATCGATATTGTCTCTAACATCAATAATTTTATATAACAGAAGGTTCAATTACTGGAATTGGAAACATCCAAATGCTTGTTTGGGCATATTTTTTCTGTGTTATGTGAATTCTGACTAAGATAGATTTTCATGGGTTTCTCTGCTTTAGCCTTGTTCTATGTAAAAACCAGAAAAACCAACGTTTTGGTGTATAATTATATTTTATAATACACATTTAAATAGATAACTGTTCAAATAAAAATGTCTGCCTACATACACCTAATATTATCACATATATCACCAGTAGTATGCATACAAACTTGGGAAACATTGGTATAGTGGAAAAAGCACTATAATTGTCTAAATTAAAATTACAGTTCTGACACTTCATAGTTGTATAACTTTGAAAAGTCACTTAACATTTTTGGGCTTCATTTTTACCATTCTAAAAAGAAAGATATGTAAGAAAAAGCATATTTGGGGATCATCAAGAACACCACCATATAACCAAATACAGTCACATAATTTGAGGCCCATGTCTGTACTTGCATTTACCTACGAGCTAAGTGGAGTCCAGTGCAGTCACAGTGAATAAAACTTTCCTAGTTGTTCAAGTAGAGAAAAGTAGAGGGAGAAATGAGTCATCTCAGGGCACATAGTAGCACAGGCATGTTGAGCTCAAAATAATCTGTATCTTAGGCTTCAGTTATATTCAGAAACTTCATTTCTTTTAAAATATGAATAATACATACACATCAAGGAAAGACTAAATAATGCTGCAGCATTAATTGTCATTGCTGAAGAAGTTTTCTCTTTAAACTTGTATTAGTTTCCTAGGGCTCCTGTAACGGATTACCACAAACTGTTGCTGTTATGTGCTGTCGAGTCAGACCCGACTCATAGTGACCTCTCCTTGGGTTTCCAAGGTGGTATCACTATGGATAGTAGATTGCCTAACCTTCCTTCCCAGGAGTGGCTGGTGGGTTTGAACCACCAACCTTCTGCTTAGCAGTAAGGTGCCTTAGGGTCTACACTACCAACGCTCCTAACCACTAGGTGGCTTAAAACAGCAGATATTCATTATCTCACAGTTCTAGAGGTCAGAAGTCTGAAATCAAGATGTCAACAGGGTTGGTTCCTTCTGGAGGGTCTGAGAGAGAACCCACTCCATGCTTCCTTCCTCATTTCTGGTTGCTATAAGCAATCCTTGGCATTTTTTTGGCTTGTAGCTGCATAACTTTTTCTCCACATGGCCATCTCCTCTGCATACTTGTGTCTCAGCTCCTTTTTTATAGGAACAGTTATCATTTATGATTTAGGGTTCGCCTGGATAATCTGGGATGATCTCATCTCAAGATCCTTAACTTAATTACATTTGCAAAGAACCTTTTCCAAATAAGGTCACATTCACAGGTGTGGGTGGACATATCTTTTGAGAGGCCACCATTCAACCTATTACACAGCTATTAAAAGAATTCTATATGATCACACTAACAGCCTTGGATCAGTTGTCATTTTCACATTAGGACATATCAGACTTTATTGCCAACACATTAAAAAGCAAGCAGTGTCACTTAGGGGATCAGTGGGTGCCAATGTGATTGTACACAAATGTAAATGTGGACCCTGAAATCTCATGCCAACACTCCACATGATCTAGAGTACCCTGACATTTGAATTTCAATATGAAATAAAAAATTAAAAATTCTTATAGGAATATTTAAATATAATTGTATTTTTTCTTATCATGACATGAATACCATCACAATGTCATATTTATGCTCATCTTACTCTTACATTCATACAGGTCATGGTATATGTAGGATATTTTGATAAGACATTCATATAGAAGTACATGTGATTGATACAGTCACCAGTACAGATAAGGAGTAAAACCAGGAAAAAGAAAATTACTATAGCAAATTACAATTAAATGTCAGATTTTTAAGACAGTCTGCATCTTTACGTTGGTAGGAGTTTTTTTTCTGGCCTTCAAAATATACATGATTATAGCTACATTATGTTGTTGTTAGGTGCCATCGAGTTGTTTCCAACTCATAGTGACCCTATGCACAGCAGAACAAAACACCACCTGATCCCACTCCAGCTCCATGATCCCTGCTATACTTGAGCCCATCGTCGCAGCCACCGTGTCAATCCATCACAATGAAGGCCTTCCCCTCTTTTGTGGACCCTACAGGCATGACATCCTCCAGGGAATGGTCCCTTCTGACAACATGACATCCTCCAGGGAATGTCCCTTCTGACAACATGACCAAAGTAGGTGAGACGAAGTCTGGCCATTCTCGCTTCTAAGGAGCATTTCGGGTGCACTTCCTCCAGGACAGATGTCAGTTCTTTTAGCAGTCCATGGTACTTTCAGCATTCTTCACCAGTACCACAACTCAAAAGTATAAACTCTTCTTTGGTCTTC
>NW_006921631.1:15469028-15470165 GCF_000298275.1 Orycteropus afer afer
ACCACCAGCCTTCTGGTTAGCAGTCAAGTGCCTTAGGCATTATGCCACCAGAGCTCCTCGGAAGGAAGGTTGGGCAATCTACTTCTGTAGTGATATCACCTCAGAAATCCAAGGAGGTGTCGCTATGAGTCGGGTCCGACTTGACTGCACATAACTACCACAATATATATGCCAAAGAAGTGAGATCCAGGACACAAATAGATATATGTACACCCATGTTCATCACAGCACTATTCACAATAGCAAAGAGATGGAAACAACCTAAATGCCCATCAGCAAAGGAATTGATAACCAAACTATGGTACATACACACAAGGGAATACTATGCAACACTAAGGAAATCCACAAAACACCTCATAACATGGATGAACTTGGAGGACATTATCCTGAATGAAATAAGTCAATCACAGAAGGACAAATATTGTATTAGTCCAGTATTGTAAAAAGTCAAAGAAAGGTTTACATGTGGAAGGGAACTTTCTTTTTTGGTTACGAGGGATGGGAGGGGAGGAGAGGGACAGAAAAATTGCTAGAGAGTTAAGAATCAAGTATTGATTTGGGTGAAGGGAAAGACAATATCCCAAATCCAGTGACCAACATAATAACACTAAGGAAAAGGAAGACACAGAGAGATGCACAAGGGGTATAGACAACAAAGATAAACACTTTTACATACACAATACTGTATTATCAGTAATAACAAACATGAATCTACAGGTGGATACATAGGTAGATAGCCTGATCAGGTATGTCTAGGCAAAAGAGAATATACCCACGACCATATATAAGTTTGGCAGATGATATTTCTACATACGTATTTGTATGTGCTATAAGTATGTCCATATATATAATAAAGCTAACAAGGGGCAAAGTTATGATAACTTCTTAGCTACAGCCAATCACCCTGAGGGAGCTAGCTGTTGGGCCTGTGGGCTCAGGACCATGGTCGAGGGGGACATCAAGCTCAATTGTTCCATCTCCTACTTTGGTGAGTAGTGACTAGGATCTTAAAAGCTTGCAAGCAGCCATCTAGATGCAACAATGGGTCTCTCTTCATTCAGAGCAAAGAAGAATGAAGAAAACTAAAGAATCATGGAAACAATTAGTCCTAGTGACTGATACACCATCCAATCTGCA
>NW_006921631.1:15470265-15477574 GCF_000298275.1 Orycteropus afer afer
TTTCAGCAAGCAAAGTTGTATCGTCTGCATATCTCAGGTTGTTAATGATTCTTCCTCCAATCCTGATGCCACGTTTTTCTTCATGTAGTCCAGCTATAGCTACATCATAGCTTATAGATATAGCTGTGAGGAATGGAAATCTGAGCTTATTTACCTAGTCCTTGCACATCCCCTTCATCAGTTAGAATACTTTTAGAAGCACAGGGGAAAAAAAAATCCTCATCATTTTGGCTTAAAAGGATTTTTTTCTCTATATTAAGATGTTCAGAGAGTGGGAAGCTCTAAGGATCCAACCCTTCTTCTCTATGATTCTCCTAGTAGCAAGATGGCAGCAAACATGGCACCAATCACAATATACAAAGTTATCTTTTCTACTGTCCTCCTCAGGAGTGAGAAAAACTGTCCTAGACAACATTCAGTAGTGCTCAGTACAAACACATTTAATTGGTCAAAACTGGGTTGGTCACATGATCACCCAATAAATGACTGGCAAGAGAAATATGACTAATACAAGTGGCTAAGATTATCACATACATTGCCAATCAGTATTAAACCCTGAGTAGGGAGCTCTGGTAGCATAGTGGCTAGGACACTTGCCTGCTAACCAGACGGCTGGCAGTTCAAACCCACCAGCCACTCCTCGGAAGGAAGGTTGGGCAGTCCTACTTCCATAGTGATACTGCCTTGGAAACCCAAGGAGGGGTCGCTATGAGTTGGGTTTGACTTGACGGCACATAACAACAACAACAACAGGGATTGGATTAGCTTCTGATGAGTCACTTAGGTAAGAGATGGATAACTGTGAGCAAGAAAAAAGAAGGAAATTGATGATAAATGGGCATAAATGAATGAATGAATGAATAAAATCCTGTCTGCCAATTTCCAAAAGTCCTGACTTGGACTTGGGAAGACAGTAAGTCGTTGATTAGTTTAACACTATGGAGATTTAACCATATTGTTTTTCACATCAGGGGAGATTGTCTACTTTCTAATAAACTGATTTATTGTATATATTTTATAATTCTATTTTCCTTTCACTCTTGAGTTTATTAAAACAATACATCTTTGTTTTTTGAAAGTGGTTGCTTAAAGTTTATAGAATTTTTAACTCATTGCAGTCTACTTCCAAAATATTATACAATTTCAGGTATGATGTAAGAAAGTTAGAATGTATAATTAAAATTTCCACTTTCAACTGTTGGGTTATTATTATATTTTATTATACTTATGTTACAAACCCCACAATATATTATTTTTTATTTTTGCTTTGAATAGTTCATTATATTTTAAAGAGATTTAAAATTTTTTTTAGTCTCTTATGTATTGGCATATTTGCCATTTCTTGTTCTGTTTATTCCTTTTTCTATATCTGGTTTCTATTTGGTATCATTTTTCTTATCATGACATGAATACCATCACAATGTCATATTTATGCTCATCTTACTCTTACATTCATACAGGTCATCTTCAATCCACAGAATTTCTGTTAGCATCTATTTTAATTCAGTTCCGCTGGCAACAATTTTCTAAACTTCTGCTGTCTAAAGATGTCTTGATTTTGCCTTCATGTTTGAAAAATTTTTTGGTCATACAATATATAAAATTCTAAGTTGTTAGAATATTTTTTGGTGCTTGTTTTTGTTTTATATCTTCAGTGTTTTAAAGAAGTCATTGTCTCCTGGCTTGCATTATTTCTGATGAAAGATTTCTTTTATTTGGCATCCTTCTATGTGATGTGTCTTTCTTTATTTCTTTTTTCCTTTTTCCTGTTGCTTTTAAGATTTTCTCTTTATTACTGGTTTTCAGCAATTTACTTATTTTGTTCTTTCATGTAGTTTTCTTTATATTTATCCTGCTTAAGGTTCATTTAGCACCTTACGTCACTGAGTTTGCAGTTTACATCAAAATGAAAAATTCGGCCACTGTATTTTAAAATATTTTTCTGCCCCCACCCTATGACTGCAATTTTACATATATTTTGTCTCTTGATATTGTTTCACAAGTCACTGTGGCTCTATTTTTGGCTTATTTTTCAGCATTTTTTCCTCGAGGTTCAGTTTGTTGTTGTTGTTGTTATGTGCCGTTGAGTTGGCCCTGACTCATAGTGACCCCTCCTTGGGTTTCCAAGGCAGTATCACTACAGAAGTAGATGGCCGAACCTTCTTTCCAAGGAGGTTCAGTTTAGGTAGTTTCTATTGATATGTTTTCAAACTTACTAATCTTTTCTTCTAAAGTTTGCAATCTGCTATTAAGTTCATCCAGTGAATTTTTCACTTCAGATATTGTATTTTCAGTTCAAAAGATTCCATTTGATTCTTTTTTTCATATATTTAATTTCTTGTCTCATATTCATATTTTCAACTAACTCTTTTTCAGAGACCATTTCTTGCTTCCTTTCACTCTTTCTTTTCTTATTTATTTAATGGTTCAATCTATATTCTTTCCATTAAATATTCAATTATATTTCTTCTTGAATCTTTAGCTGAATACTAAATTTACGTAGGTAGAATAAAACTCCATAAGTCTGTGCAAATAATTTTTTTGGAGAAGGAATAACTGGAAAGATGTAAGACAAGAAATTCCCAGTAGGATGGACAAATGTTCAAATTCTGACCATATTTATAATAGCTGTTTTAAATTTTTTTTGTCTACTAGTCCCATAAATGGAAGGAAGATTGGGCAATCTACTTCTGTAGAGATACTGCCTCAGAAACCCAAGGAGGGGTAGCTCTGAGTCAGATCCAACTTGATGGCAGTGAGTTTGGTTTTAGTTTAACTAGTCCCATCATCTCTGCTATTTCTGGGTCTCTTTCTACAGACAAAGTTTTCTCTTGGTGATGTGTCACATTTTCCTGCTTCTTGAAGTGTTTAGCAATTTTTTATTAGATGCTGCTGGACATTATGAATATTACATTGTTGATTGCATTTTGGTGTCTATTTTTTAAAGAAAGTTTGATTTGTTTTGACAGGCAGTTAAGTTACTTGTAGATCAACTTGATCCTTTTGAGACTTTTTAGGCCTTGTTATAGTGAACCAGGAGTATGTTTAACTTAATGCTATGCTGCTAAATATTTATCAACCAGCTTCCCAGGGTAGAAAAGGCCCTGATTGTAGAATATAATGATTTATTTGATATGAGTATTACCATAATGATTGATTTCCAGCTACCAATGTTATGTCAAGGAGCTCTGGTGGCATAGTGGGTAAGGCATTTGGCTACTAACCAGAAGGTTAGCAATTTAAACCCATCAATTGCTCCATGGCAGGAAGATAAGGCAATTTACTTCTGTAAAGATTTACAGCCTTGGAAACCCAATGGGGGTTACTATGAGTCAGAATCGACTTGGTGGCAGTCAGTTTAGGTTTTTTTTTTGTTGTTGTTGTTGTTAATGTTATGTCATTGAAGGTAGAATTGGGAAGAGATGTCCACAATTGACACTTACAAGTCAATGTGAACCAGCTCCAACACACACTGTCTTTACTCTCTAGCCTAGCTTATCCTACTTTTAATGTAGGACCATTTGGGGGTCTCTACAAAATGGTTTTCAAATAGGTTTCTCTGCTCTGGATGGTCAAAAATTGAACATTTTGCCATCTTGAGTGATTACTGGGAAATGCTCATCTTACATTTTTCCAGTAGTTGTTCCTTCAAAATTTTTACTTGCACAGCCTTATGGAGTTTTATTCTAACTTTGTAAAGCTTAGTATTCAGCCAAGCACTCAAGCTGAAACCTTATGCAATGTTCTGAAACCCTTTAACGTGTAGCTCCTTCTCTCTGGTACCTGCCTTGCAGATTCAAGCTGCCATGGCCCCCCTGAAAGTCCCTGGGTAGCTCTCAAATGGTCTGCCCTCAAATACTAACCTAAAGGCTGGCAGCTCACCCAGAAGTGCTGCAGAAGAAAGGCCTGATTTTCTCTGCTTCCATAAAGATTACAGCCAAAACAAACAAACCCTACAAACAAGGATGCCCTCTGGCACCATTTCTATTCAGTATTGTATTGGAAGTCCTAGCCAAGGCAATAAAGCAAGAAAGGGAAGTAAAAGGTATCCAAATTCCATTACTAGGTATATATGCTAAAGAAGTGAGAGCCAGGACACAACCATGTGTACACCCATGTTCATTACAGCACTATTCATAATAGCAAAGAGATGGTAAGGAAGAATTTCTTAAAACTATCCCTATTTGCAGATGATATGATCCTATACATAGAAAACTGAAGAAAGTCAGCAAGAAAACTACTGGAATTAATTGAAAGATTTAGTATAGTGGCAGGATACAAGATCAACGTACAAAAATCAGTTGGATTCCTCTACACCAGCAAAGAGATCTTTGAAAGGGAAATCAATACTATTTACAATAGCTAGCAAAAAGATAAGAAACTTGTGAATAATCATACCAGGGACACTGTGATAGTTGGAATTGTGTGTCAAGTTGGCTGGACCACAATTCTGTGTGGTTTAAGCAGTTGTGATGTGGGTTATTTCCATGAGGGGATTGGATGTATATGTTTTGAGCAGCCAATCCACTGAAAGGGAGTTTCCTTAGGGCTGTGGCCTGCTTCCAGTATATTTATGGACATCCTGGAAAAACGAGACACTCTTACACTCTTCTGTGGATCAGGATCCTGTTGTGCTGCCTACAACTGTCCATAAGTGAACAATCCACCATTCTGCCTGGTGATCTTGGATTTGTCATTCATTGGAGTCAACAGCCAGTGTACTGCCTGCCAACCTTGAGCTCGTCAGCCCCTGCAGCTGCGTGAGTCAGGAAAAGCCTCCAGCTTGATGTTTGATCCAAGAACTTAGGACTTGTCAGCTTCTATAAGTGTGTTAGACATTTTCCTAAGATAAAATTCTCTCTCTCTCTCTCACTATATATATATATATATATATATATAAGCTTTACTGGTTTTGCTTTCCTAGAGAACCCAGCCTGACACAGACACAAAAGACATATATAAAGAAAATTATAAAATACTACTTCAAGAAACTATAAAAGATCTACATAATGGAAGAACATACCATGCTCATGGATAGGAAAACTGAACATTGTGAAAATGTAAATACTATCCAAAGCAATCTATACATTCAATGGAATCTCAATCCAGATTCCATTCTTTAAGGACATGGAAAAACCAATCACTAATTTTATATGGAAAGGAAAGTCTTCAGATAAGCAAAGCACTACTGAAGAAGAACAAAGTAGGAGATCTCATACTCCTGGATCTCAGAAACTACTATACAGCCACAGTTGTCAAAACAGCCCAGTATTGGTATGACAGACACAGATACCAGTGGAAAAGAATTGAGAACCCAGAAATAAAGTCATCCACTTATGCTCAGCTTATTTTTTACAAAGGGCTGAAATCCACTGAACGAGGAAGAGATAGCCTCTTTCACAAATGATGCTGGCAAAACTGGATATCCATTTGCAGAAAAATGAAACAAGACCCATACCTCACACCATACACAAAAATTAACTCCAGATGGATTAAAGACCTAAATGTGAAACCTAAAACTATAAAGTTCATCAAAGGAAAAATAGAGGCAAACTTAGGGGCCCTACTGTATGGCATCAATATACTACAAAACATAAGTAATAATGCATAAACAGCAGAAGATAAACTAGATGACTAGGACCTTCTAAAAACTAAATCTTTATGCACATGAAAAGACTTCTTCAAAAGAGTGAAAAGAGAACCTACAGATTGGAAAAATATATTTGGCAACAATATATCTGACAAGGGACTTATCTCTAAAATTTACAGAAAACTCTAACACCTCAACATCAAAAAACACACAAATAATCCAATTACAAAATGGACAGAAGACATGAACAGACACTTACCAAAGAAAATATTCAGGCAGTCAACAAACACATGAAGAAATGTTCACAATCATTGGCCATTAGAGAGATGCAAATCAAAACAACAATGTGATATCATCTCACCACAGTGCTAATAGCATAACAAGACAGAAAATAACAAATGCTGGTGAGGATATGGAGAGATTGGGACTCTCATACACTGCTGGTGGGACTGTAAATGACACAACCACCATGGAAAATGGTATGGTGATTCCTTAGAAAGTTGGAAATAGAAATACTATTTGATCTAGGAATCCCATTACTAGGTATATGTTCTGGTTACCTAGTGCCACTCTGACAGGAATATACCACAAATGGGAAGGCCTTTACAAACAGGAGTTAATTCTTACAATTTGGAGGCTTTAAGTCCAAGTTCAAAGTGCCAGGCTCTAGGGGCTGGGTGAAAGCCCCTCAATCTTGGGGTCCTGTGCTGTCTCCTGCTCCCGGCCCACTGGAGCTAGAGGCACTTCTTTACTCAGACAGCTGTTGGCTGCTGAGGCTGAGAAGCCCCAAGGTTGACAAGTAAAAAGGCACAGTCCTAATGTTACCAAACCACACAGCAGGCCATTAACTTAAGTCCACTGTAAGTCCCAAGGTCGGCAGAGCATAGCATGAGCAACGACATGGCTACATGCAGGGTCCAAGCGTGCCATAGGCTAGAGACCGTTTCCAAGGCTTCTCCTTAAATACTGGAAGCAGACCACATCCAAAAGGCAGCTACTCAGCTGCTGGTGGTAGATCCCACCATGGAGTTGATTGCCAGTCTCATCATGGGCAATAACTACCACCAGCTGCCCAGTCACTCAATCAGGCCCAGCCAAGTTGACACACAAACGTAACTACCACAATTCCACCCCTTGTCAACTTGGCACCTGTACAGATCTTCAATGGGTGGTATCTGTACAGGTCTCCTCCACTGGGTGGCTCCAGTCTCCTAGTTCCTGAATGGCGACCTTATCTCCTTGGCCTGGCAAGCCCCGTTCCTCTCCCTCTTGGGCATGGCAGCCCTGCCCCCTCACTGTTGGGCAGCTTCTATGGCTCCATCCCACTGGCTCACATGAATGAGCAGCCCCATACTCCAGAACCAAGTTGGTGAAGGCCTGGCTCTTTGAAACCTAGGGGGCTGAGGTCATTCCACCCCCAAAGGCCATGGTCTTACCCTTATGGCTGAGGCAGCTCTGCTTCCGTTTCCTTGGTCTCTCCACTTCTGCCAATTAATGCCCGAGGGCAGCCCGCTCCACTGAAAAACCATGCCCCAAAAGCACTCGGCTTTTTGCTCCATGGGCCGGCCAACATGCTACTCCATTTCATGCAGATCTTTTCTACCAATTAATGTCCAAAGGCAACCCACTCTGCCAGGAAGCTGCCTAACCAAAGGCATCAAGCTTTCTTCTCCATGGGCTGGCTGTCACCGTCTCATGCCAGTGTTCTTGGCTCTGCTC
>NW_006921631.1:15479319-15492096 GCF_000298275.1 Orycteropus afer afer
TACACTCCTTGGAGAGAACAATCATGGGAGAAAGAAGGGCTGTTTATGCACAGGGAGACAGCTCAGGGGGCAGGAGTGCATAAAGGGATGGACACAGGGAAGAGGTAACTATCAGGAGGAAGTAGGAGGGGAGATGTTGCATGGTAGTAAATTGTAGTCAATGTCATGAGACAAAGTGTATGTGAACTACTGTATGGAAAGTGAATTTGCTCTGTAAATTTCCACCCAAATCACAATTAAAAAAAGAAAGAATGTCCACATATATAATAAAGCTAACAGGGGGCAAAGTTATGATAACTTCTTAGCCACAGCCAATCAGCCTGAGGGAGCTAGCTAGCTGTTGGGCCTGTGAGCTCAGGACCATGGTCGAGGAAGACATCAAGCACAATTGGCATAATATACTCAAACCAAACCAAACTCAACTGCCATTGAGTGGATTCCAACTCATAGCGACCTCTCCTTGGGTTTCCGAGTCAGTATCACTACTGAAGTAGATTGGCCAACCTTCCTTCTGAGGAGTGGCTGGTGGGTTTGAACCTCCAGACTTCTGGTTAGCAGTCAATTGCCTTAGGCACTATGCTACCAGAAGTCCCAGTCAACCAATAAGCAAACAACATTTAGCAGGAACACAGAAAGAAAGCAGGAACATAAACAGAAGCTTGTACGCCAACATTCATTGCAGCACTTTTCATAATAGCCAAAATGTTGAAACAATCGAAATATCTATCAATAGATGAATGGATAAACACAATGTGGTATATACATATGATGGAATACTACTTAGCCATAAAGAGAAATGCAGTCCTGATGTGTGTCACAAATGGCCAAACCTTGAAAACATTATGCTAAGTGAAATAAGATGGTTGCAAAATAACAAAAACTGTATGATCTTTCTTATATGAAATAAGGAAATATACAGAAACTAAAGATTATTAGTGGTTACCAGAGGTGAGAGGGAAGGGAAAGGGAAGTTTTTGCTTAGGGGTTATTGAGTTTATGTTAATGGTGATGGAATAATTTGGAAAAGGATAGTGAGAATGGTTGCACAACTTAAAAAATGTAATTGATGTCACTGAGTTACTGTTATTGTTGTTAGTTTCTATCAGTTCCAACTTGTGGCAACCCCATGAGTGCAGAGTAGAACTGCTCCATTGAGTTTTTAACATTGTGACATTACAGAAGCTTATCACCAATTCTTTCTTCTGAGAAACCTCTGGGTGGATTCAATCCACCATCTTTTCAAGTGAGTTGAATATTTAACCATTTGTGCCATTCATGTAGAAATTGTTGAATTGGCACACGTTTTGTTGTATATATTTTCACCACAATTTTAAAAATAAGTGAACAAGTGTTTAATGAACAACCATAATGCAATACAATGTACACCTGCTGCTCACTTATCAGCTATCTCATTATCAGACATTTTGCATTTATAACAATAGTAAAATATCTATCTATTTTGCACATTAACAATGTACATCTGACAGTAATGAATGCCAAGGTGCAAGGCAAGAGTGACACTGGCTGTGATGGTTAAGGTTATGTGTCAGCTTGTTTGGTCCATGATTCTCAGTGGTTTGGCAGTTATGTAATGATGCAATTTGGCAGTTATGTAACGATGTAATTCGGAAGTTATGTAATGATGTCATCATTTTGTGATCTGATGTCATCCTCCATTTTTGCATAATTCTGATATCTGCTTACCAAATTGGTCTTTGGAGCCTAACTATGCTGATAAGTCAGGAATAGGTGTACTAGACCTTCTTGAGGAAAACAAAACAAGCATGGCATTATTCTTGTCCTCAGAGAACCTTTTGTCCAGGAAGATGAAAATGTACAAATGTAACTATAATATAAGGTATATTTAATATAAGAACCATACAAAACAGTGAAAATGATGTGTAAAATTTAAAGGGCAATCCACATTTAGCTAAATGGATCAGGGAAAGTTTCATGAAGGAGACAGTGTTTGTGTGATCCCTAGAATTAGTATAGAAAAGACAAGAAAATTCACATTGCTACATGGCTAAGGCCTCTACAAATCCATGGTCTGTATGTAACCTCAGCTGTGAAAAGTTTCAGTACAGTGTAGCAAGCTGCCTCTGGGCCTTCACAATTTCTCTCTCATTCCCCTCTAAAACCAAAAACCAAACTCACTGCTTTTGAGTAGGATCCAACTCATAGCAACCCCTCTTTGGGTTTCTGAGGCAGTATCACTATGGAAATAGATTGCCCAACCTTCCTTCCAAGGAGTAGCTGGTGGATTTGAATTGCCAGACTTCTGGTTAAGAGTCAAATGCCTTAGGCACTATGACACCAGAGCACCTCATTTCCCTCCAGCCACTACTTTAGACCTTCCTTAATCTCCTTGAGCTCCTTATCCCACTACTTTCCCTCTAATAATTCTCAATGGAGGACTATTAGCCGGAATATTTCTGTCTTAGTTTTCTAGTGCTGCCATGACAAGAGGAAGCTTTAAAGAACAGAATTTTATTTTCTCATAGCTCTGGAGGCTAGAAGCCTGAATTCAGTGTGTCAGCTCTAAAAAATGAAGGTCTTCTTTATCTCTTTCAGCTTCTAGTAGCTACCAGCAATCCTTGGTGTTCCTGGGCTTGTCAATACATCTGTCTCTGTCTTCATATGGCATCTTCCCCCTGTATATCTCTGTTTTGCTCTTTTTATAAGACACCACTCAGAAGGGATTAGGTTTAGGACCCACCCAACTCAGACATGCCCGCATTAACATAACAAAACTGCCTTATTTCCAAGTAGGTACAAGGGTTAAGACTTGAATGTATATTTTACCCAAAAACAAAACCAAACTCACTGCCACCGAGTCAATTCTACTCATAGTGACCACTCCTTGGGTTTTCAAGGCGGTATCTCTATGGAAATAGATTGCCAATCTTCCGTACGAGGAGTGGCTGGTGGGTTTGAACGGCCAGGCTTCTGGTTAGCAGTCAAATGCCTTAGGCACTAATGTATATTTTCACTCACTGCCATAGAGTGGATTCCACTCATAATGACCCCTCCCTGGGTTTCTGAGGTGGTATCTTTATGGAAGTAGATCACCCAATCTTCTTTCCAAGGACAAAATTCAATCCATAACAATTCCCAGTTTCTTTCTTCTATATATGAGCCTAACTGCATCATCCTGCATCTGACTCAACTTCTCTCCCAGTTCAGGGAAGGAAGAGGTGGTCTCTTCCCATGTAACGACAATAAATGACACCCCCCTCCCAAATCCAATGTTTTGAATTACACCTCTTCCCTCCTTTTTAGGAACTTTTTTTGCTTCTAAGTCCTTCTCTCTTATGTAAAGTGGCTAAGAGAATAGGCTTTGCGTTGAACAGCTCAAAGCTCAAAGGTTCAAATCTCAGCTACACTTCCTTCTAGTTGTGACCATGACTATGCTTTCTTTATGGTTTCCTTATCTGTAAAATGGGAATAGCAATAGAATCTACTCTGCAAGTTTGTTAAGAGGATTGAATAAGTTACTCCTTATAAAATAGAGGGGAGTCCTTGGCCCTTCAACGGTGCTTAGTGGGTGTCAGTATCTATCTTTAGCCTTCTCCTTGGTAGACTCTATAATCTCTGCCTCAAAATAAGCTCAAGTCACTTCTGTCTATCAAAATAAAACTCCTTCTTTGATCATCTCCTTAACAATTTGCTTGCTCTCTCTCTACTTCTCTTCGTAATCAAACTTCTTGAAAGAGTAGTCTACACAGGTAAAAGTGCAGCTTGAGCCACAAGAAAGCTTTGGCATGATTGGAGAACATGGGGACAGTTGGAAATGGCAGAAAGGTAACCTGGAGCCTAGTCACAGGCTGGCTGAGGAGCTGGGCTTTATCCTGAAGGTCATGGGGAGCTACTGACTTCTGGCAGAGAAGTAGTCCTGTCAGAATTGTTCTTAGTCAGGTAGCGCTATATATGGCTGAGAATTCTTAGAAAGTTATTTTCTGGAAGAGATGAGCTTATGAGCCAAAAAGCAGCAATGGCAAGAAAGGGAAAGAAAGATCTATAAAATCAATGTACCAAATTGATAGACCCTGGCACTGATAGGATGTGAGAGGAAAGAGAGAAGGAATTCTTCATGATGACTGTGACGGTTCTAGCCTGGTGGCTGACTTCACCTAAACAGAGAGTGAAGAGAAGGAAGAGAAGCTGGCTTGATGGTGAATGATGAGCTCAGATTGGGACCAGCTGGGTTTGAGGAATGACACCAGACACCAGATGTCACTATACTCCCAGCCTGAAAATTGCAAAGCAGTCACGATTGCCACCTCCTGGTTTTGGGCTCCTGTCCTGACTTTCTCTCTCTTGCAGGGCTGGTACAGAAACATCTCAAGCATCAGAGACTCAAGGTGTGTTACAGATATCCTACATTGTTGATGGCGTCTTAGGAGCTCTGTGCTCTGAAATTCCACTACTGAAGAACCAGTCCTTTGGGCTTATAAGGATGTTGATCTTGGGGAAGGTAAGACATTACACTGGTGGTCACAAACTCATATGCCTTCAGAGGACTGCTATTTACCAAGGATAATATTACGGGAAGAGGTGAGGTCCGTGGCAAACTATCTAACAGTTGCAGTTGAGTTGATCCCAACTCATGGCAACCCCATGTGTGTCACAGGAGAACTAATCTCTGTAGTGTTTTTAATGGCTGGTTTTTTTGGAAGTAGATCACCAGGCCTTTCTTCTGAAGTGCCTTTAGGTGGACTCCAACCTTTTGGTTAGCAGCTGAGCATGGTAACTATTAGCACCATTCAGGGACTCTGTCCTATCTAAAGACACTCAAGTTCACAAATTAAAAACATAGAGACAAGCAAAAAGATCACTGTGCTGGCCTAATTAAATACATCTGCAGCCCACTACTTTGTAAGCTAGGCCTTACGGCTTCTCACCCAAAGAATATGTTGACAGCAGAGCCTTGAATGTTTGGGAGACACACAGGGAGGGGGGAGGTCTTAGAAGTCGGATTAATTGAGGCTTGGCCCATGAAATCTTCTGTACACACAATTTGTTTCTCTTCCCTTTAAAGAGCTCAGAATGCCTGAGAGCTGGAGGCATGGCTGTGGCCATGGCCCTGCTCTGTCTTCCTGCGATCACAAATAAGTGAAGCAGATTATGTGATTCAGTGGTCCCTAAACCACAAACATTGGTGGTATCACATACCTGTACTGATTTAGGCCTTTTTAAAAGACAGATTCATTTTTTTAGAATCATTCTAAGCAATATCTATGAAACAATAAGTTTGATATGTTAGCTGGTTTTTTTTCTAACACACTTTAAAACATAAAAATATAACAATTAACATTAAAAATGAACTTCTGGGCACTCCCTAAAATATCTCAAGTCTCCCCAGTAATGTGTGTGTCACATGCTGGGAAGCACTGGTTCAAACCCCTCATTTCAGAGATGAAGACAGTAAGAGACCCTGGATGTAGTTCAGCGTTTGAGAGTATTGGCCCTGGAATAAACAAGCCCCAGTCCTCGGAAGGAAGATTGGGCAATCTACTTCCGTAGTGACTTCGCCTTGGAAACCCAAGGAGGGGTCGCCATGAGTTGGATCCAACTCGACGACACAGAGTTAGTTTGTTATATGCAGCGGATGCATCAAAGGGCTCAAGTGTGGCAATGATTCTGAGATGGTATAGGACAGGGCAGTCTTTCGTTCTATTGTACATCAGGTCACTATGAGTCAAAACCGACTTGATGGCATCTAATAATAATAATTTTAAATCCAGACTCTGTGGCCTTGGTCAAACTACTTACACTTTCTGAGTTTCTGTCTTTTCATTAACAAAATGGAGAAAACAGCACCTGTCTCCCAGCATTGCTTTGAGAATGGGTGAGGGCACATATAAAACATGCAGTAAGTAGTACTATAAGGAGCTCTGGTGGCTCCATGCCTAAGGCATTTATTTGATTGCTACCCAGAAGTTGGTAGTTCAAACCCAGCTGCTGCTCCGCAGAAAGATGAGGCAATCTACTTCCAACTTACTGCCTTAGAAAACCAATGGGGGTCATTATGAGTCAGAATCAACTCAATAGCATTGTTTTATTTTTTGTTGTTGTTGTTTTTTTTAAGTAGTACTACCATGTTGGCTGTTCAGCTTGTTCCCATCCCAGAGTGAACCAGAAGCAGGATCCTCTCTCCTGCCATCTAGGCCAACACATGTGTTCCAGAGGGAGTGAACCTTCATCTCCCACAGGCCAGCCAAATTCTCCTAGGGGCAAGCCCTCTGGCATCCCCACAGCTGCTCCCTCTTCTCCCACTACCTTCAAGGTGTAGCTGCACATGACGAGTGGTGTTAAAATTTAAGGAAGTCCAGATGCACAGGTACTGAGGAATGTGTCACAAAAAGCACAGCACATCTGTCCTTTTCATGTCTCGAATATTCAACATTTTATACGCAACATTTTATATTCAACATTTTAAAGAGCCACTTATGGACTTACAGAAAAGTACAAAACAACTATTCTCTGTGAGTAGTCACATTCAAACCAACTGTGTTCCCGTACACACCACAAAAGGGCCAATAAATCAAGCTGCTTGGCCTTAGTGAAGAATTCAGAATGTTAGCAATGAAAAAGACCACCCTAGAAATCACTTAGTCCTGCCTATTCTCTTGGCAAATAGAACTAAGGCCCACAACTTCCTCTCTGTGAAGGAAGGACCTGTTTCTGGCTCACTCTGGAGTGGGAAGCAGATAAACAGTGAATCCAGCATGGGAGATAGTACGTCTCCAAGGCAGCAACGTCCCAGTTTCACCAGAGCCTGCCAGACTGGGACATCTTACTTCCCACTGCTTCTGCAGTCAGTTATTTTTTCATAGGCAGTGACAGTTGGCACGCAAGCAGTTGGAGAACTTTAAGTAGTGCAGTTCCAGAAGGAGAGATGGCATGTGGGTGAGGGGCTAAAGTCGGGTTTTAAAAGGTTAAATCTTGGGAGGACAGGAAGTGAAGAACAGCATGAGTTTGCCAGTCAGACAGACCTGAGATCAAAGCTAGTTTACCACTTATTAGTTGAGTATTCTTGTCCTAGGGCACATTAGTTAACCTACTTCATTTTCCTCAAATGCAGCCTGCCACTAACAACACCCACCCTGTAGGATCTCTGTGAGATGAAAGAGATGCCTGCATGGGCCATATTAGGTGTTCAATCTGTTTGTTGTTAACCCCAGGAGTCACCATTCCCATTGCATGGTGCCCCCAGGGTTACTCAAAGGCAATGTGGTATGGGAGCCTACAATTATGGGTCAATAAGAAATGAGGCTAAAACACTCTGAAAAGATCCTGTGAAGGAGTGGAATGTTTGAACAGCATTTGGTTCTCCAGGAACCACACCTATCATTGCTTTCAAATAGCAAAGCTCTAAACGGTGGTTCCTAAAGGAGGGAGAACAAGAGGAAAACATGTTGAAATTGGTGAGATGAAAAATGGTTAAGAATGAGAGGGGCTCCCACGATTAACTGGAACAAACGTGAGTTGGGTTTTCAAAAGGAAGGAAGCAATTTTTTAGAGGAAGGGGGAGAAGGAATGTTTGCAGGAGTTGGAACTCTGCAGCGGTGCCGCCCTGTCTGAACTGCCGCAGCTGCTATTTTAGATGTCTCTCTCCTTGGATGAGAGGGTTGATTCTCAGAGAACATAGCTGAGTTTCCTCCTCCTGTCTGAAGCAAGGGGTCCCCCGGGTTTTCGCTCAGGACTCCAGGGAAGGCCAGGCTGCGTCGCGCCAGCCTCGTGTACTCATGGCCTAGCTCTGCCCTAGCAGCACAACGGATCCTTCCAGAGAAGGCCCTCTCGTGTGAGCTGCAGGCAGCATCTTGTGCTCAACTCAGCCACCGGATGTGCCTGGGTTGGGTTGCCAAAATAAGCAAAGGTTTGGCGCTGGCTCCAAAGCCCAGTCCCAGAGAACACCTGAGGACTTGCTCAAGCTTTAGAAAGTTGCCTGTTTGGTCCCTGGAACAAAGCAAACCGTGAAAAATAAAACTGAAAGAAAAAAAAAAAAACCCCACTCTACATTAGGAGCTCTGGTGGTGCAGTGCCTAAGGCATTTGACTGCTAACTAGAAGCCTGGCGGTTCAAACCCACCAGCTACTCCTGGGAAGGAAGATTGGGCAATCTACTTCTGTAGAGATACTGCTTTGGAGACCCAAGGAGGGGGCACTATGAGTGGGTCTGACTCCACAGCAGTGAGTTTGGTTTATGATTTTGTACCTAGGTTACAATCTCCAGATGGAAGGGGCAGAGAATCAAAAACAATAGTTTCCTTTTTTTTCAGATAGGGAAACTGAGGCACAGAGACTTCCTGACAAGTTTACATAGTGAGTCAGAAACAAGAATAATAATAGTAGTCCCCTTTTAATAAATTATTATTTTGTCGTTCATTACCATATATTTGTGAATGTGACAAACACTAACCTGGGAATTTTTACACACGTCTAATCTCCACCACTAGCATAGTGGCTAAGGCACTTGACTGCTCACCAGATGGCTGGCGGTTCAAACCCATCAGCTACTCCTCAGAAGGAAGTTTGGGCAATCCTACTTCCATAGTGATACTGCCTCGGAAACCCAAGGAGGGGTCGCTATGAGTCAGGGCTGACTCGACGGCACATAATAACAACAACAACACAATCTCCACCATAACACGTTGTGGAAAAATTAGAAAATTGAAGCTTCACAAAGAACACTTGCCCAAGATCCCCCACCTGATGAGTGGAAGAATTAAGATCTGAGGTTCTGAAGCCCCACAAAGCTCAGAAAAGAATCATCTCTTCTGCTCTCAAGTAAAGCTTCACTTTTGCATCTATGTCTGAGTTTCCTCTCAATGTTAAATCGCGAGGAAACTTTACCCTTTATTGAGCTTTCCGTGATCTGTATTTTCTTCATTATCTTTAGCATGAAAATTGGAGGTGGGTGTTCATTTCTGTAAGGATAAAGAAAGGAACATGTGGAAACACAGAGGAAGCAGGGGAGGATATTTAGATGATCTTCATGTTAGGATGGAAAAACTGAGGTTCACAGAGGTGAAGTGACTTGCCCAAGGTCAACAGTGTAAGTATTGTGGAGCCAGGACTCCGCCGACTGTCTGATCCCGAAGCCCTGGCTCCCCACAGTTCCTGGCTGCCTGACTACAGTAAGATTAAATTACATCCACGCACCCCAGGGAATGGAGAGACGTATTCTGGAGAACAAATGTATGGATTAAACATTTTCACTGGCTAATCTACCAAGTGAAGTGCCGACATTGAGCTACAGATTAAATTCATCGTTTAGTCTGTAGGATAGTGAAGAGTCACATGTGGACTAGATTGAAGCCAAGCTGGAGGAGGAAAAGTTCTCACCCTGGAAGTGTGGACACAGAGAAGAGTTGTCCATGACATCCCTAGACATTAATTTGGCTTATCTCTTACAGGGAGGTGCTTTTCCATAACATGATTAATTTATGTTAAGTGAGTGCATCTTTGGAAGTAGCAGGGAGATGGAGAGAGAGCCAGCCATGGGGTAGAATATAGTGGACACCCATTGCTTGGTCTGGTCTAGCAGCCCCTCTCTGGGAACTGCCCCCTTTCCCTATGTTTATTTCAAGTGACTGACCTCTCTTTAGGTGTTTGGTTCAGGATTGGGCATCTGAACTATGTGAGACCAGAATGTCTTCCATGGACAATTAGAATTAGGTCTCATGAGGAGAAATCCTCACTTTCTCTTCAGGTAACCATGAACTGTACACCTTCGGTCTATTATGTGGACCAGAGAAGTCTCAGGTTCAAGCCAGTCCCATCTTGAGGCCAGGAATATTAAAGCCTTGGGTTCTGTGAGACACTATAATCATTATAATAAAGCCTCCCCATACTTTATTATACACTTGCCCTTTTGACTTTGCTATGTCTTCCCACTGCTCAAACCAAACCAAACTCACTGCCATCGGGTCGATTTCAACTTGCAGCAACCCCCTTTAGGTTTCCAAGGTGGTAAATCTTTACAGAAGTAGATTGCCTAGTCTTCCTTCCGTGGGTAGCTGGGGTGGGTTTGGACTGCCAAACCTTCTGGTTAGCAGTCAAATGCCTTAGGCACTATGCCACCAGAGCTCCCGCTGCTACTTCCTAGCAAAACCTGCTACCAATGGGATCTGTTATCAGTTATTTCTTCCCTGGTGTAGATTTAAGGGAGTCCTTGGGTGGTGCAAACAGGTAGTGTTCTTGGCTGCTAACTGAAAGGTTGGAAATTTGAGTCTACCCAGAGACCACTTGGAAGAAAGTCCTGACAATCTACTTCTGAAAACCCCTAGGTACATAGCTTTAATCTGATACACATCAGGTTGCCATAAATTGGAATTAACTCCACAGCAACTGTTTAAAAATAAATTTAAGGTAGTGAATTACCTTTCCCAGAAGGTGAGTCATTCAAGGCAGTGATCTTTAGGTGTTGACTCTATTAAAGAGATATCTGGCATCTATGAGAAGGCAGCAGTGGCATGTGAAGACCCTGAAAGTCACAGCACATAATCTCTGTCAGAGCTTCCCTGTGTGTGAGCATGGAGATCTCTTGGAACTAGGAGAGAAAGAGATGGATTAGATAGATAGATGATAAATAGATACATAGATAGATGATAGACAGGCAGATAGATGAGAAATAGAATTACATGTAGAAAGCAACAGGCCATATGCAGTGATCCTGACCTACTCAATCAGCATACAGTGGCTGCGCCCTCCACGATTCTAGGGGACTCCATTCCCATGGACTAGGATGGGAATGGCATCTCCTGGAGTTCGGCCATGCAGCAGCCTTTGGAAATTCCTTAAGAAAGGCAAAAGGCCTTTTCCCACCTACCCATCCTTTGGTCACCATAGAGGGCAGAAGAGCTTCCTTGCTGAGTTATGGCAATGGTCCATCCAGGGCAGGCCTCAGAGGGCTCTGGCAGAACCATCCTGAGATGCCAACTGGTCTGCAAACAGAGATTCAGGATTATTACTTTGTCTTTCTCTCTTGAGTCTACTCTCTACTACCAGAGTGATCCATGTCATCTGCAAATCTGACTCTGTCATTCTCATGCCCATTGGCTCCTCATTGCCTACAAGGCATGCTCCCAGCTCTCCAGTGTGGCATATAAGGGCCTCCAGATCTATCCTCTGCCTGCCAGCTTCATCTCCCACCACCTCTTGCCTTGGATTTTGCCTCTGCTCACATTCTTTCTTTCTTTTCCAATTTTTATTGTGATTTGGGTGGAAGCTTACAGAGAAAATTCATTTTCCATACAGTAGTTCACAGACATTTTGTTTCATGACTTGGCTCCAATACCTACAATGTAACAGCTGTCTTCCCACTTCTTCCTTGTAGTTACTTCTTCCCCATGTCCTTCTTCCCTATGCATTCCTGCCCCCTGAGCTATCTCCCTGTGCAAACACTGCTCTTCAGTTCTTCCATATTGATCTCTAAGGAGTGTATCTATCTGATGTAAATGTTTACCCTATGTGTCTGTCTACGCTTTGGCTGAAAGCCATGGAAGTAAATTCAATTCCAGGCCTGAAGGCAGGTCTGAAGGCAGGCCGGAAGGGTAACTAGGGGCCATTGTCTTAGGACTTTTACCAGGCTCCGTCAGACCAGTAAGCCTGGTCATTTTTATGATTTTGAGTTTTGTTGCACATTGTTCTCCCACTGTATCCAGGATCTCCTGCACTGATCCCTTTCAGAGTTCAATACCTTGATTTCTGAGGCCCCATTGGCCTGGAATATCCTCTTCTCCATACCTTTGTCGCCTGATCCCACCTCCCTGCCCCCCTTGTCCCCCAGGCACCACTGTCCTTTATCCTGCTTATCTGGGTCTGTTCAGGTGTCCACTCCTCACAGAAGGTCTCCCAGAGCACCTTGCCACAGTTTGGGTACCTATCACCTTTAGGCATTCTGCCAATGCAACGCCATACTATCTGGTGCTAGTCTGTTTATGTGTCTTTCTCAGTAGACTGTGGGATCTTTGAAGGCAGCATTAATGTCTTATTTATTTGTTTCCTTAGTGTCTGTGCTAGACTGGGTTCTCTAGAGAAACAAAACTAGTAAAGCTCATATACATATATAGAGAGAAATTTATCTTAGGAAAATGGCTCACACACTTACAGAAGCTGGCAAGTCCAAAGTTCTTGGATCAAATGTCAAGCTGGAGGCTTTTCCTGACTCTTGCAGCTGCAGGGGCTGAGAAGCTCAAGATTGGCAGGCTGTTGACTCCAACGAATGATGATTCCAAGATCTCCAGGCCGAAGGGTGGATTGTTTGCTCACGGAGAGTTGTAGGAAGCACAACAGAATCCCGATCCACAGAAGAGTGTCTTGTTTTCCCAGGATGTCCATAAATATATTGGAAGCAGTCCACACCCCTAGGAAAACTCCCTTTCAACGGATTTGCTGTTCAAAACATAATCATCTGATCCCATCATGGGAATAACCACATCACAACTGCTTAAACCACACCGAATTGTGGTCCAGCCAAGTTGACACACAGCTCCAATTATCACAGTGTCTAACACAGTACCTGCCTGGCACATAGGTACTATGGTCAATACATACCAAATGAATAGATGAATGACTTAGTGATAAACTGATGTAAATAGGCCTTAATCTCTAATGTTTCCAAGGCCCATCTCACTTCAAAAAGTATTTCAGGAGAGGCGGGGCAAGATGGCAGACTAGGCAGAAGGATTGCACAGACCCTCTTCAACAAAGAAAAGGGAAACCAATTAACACAGACACAGAAGATAATCTTGGACCCCTGAGCCTTGAA
>NW_006921631.1:15499216-15527952 GCF_000298275.1 Orycteropus afer afer
CAATGACATGAGACAAAGTATATGTGAACTGCTGTATGAAAAGTGAATTTACTCTGTAAATCTTCACCCAAATCCTAATAAAAAAAAAAAAGTATTTCAAATTCTAATTACTCATACATTACTCAAACCATCATCATCATCATCATCATAACTAACATTCATGGAGTATCCACTGTGTGCCACATAACATGGTAGAGTCTTCCCACACGTCATTAAATTTTCAGGATTATCTCTGAGGTAGCTAACACTATTATTCCCATTTTAGAGATGAAGAAACTAAGACTCAGAGACATTAAGCTACTTGTGCAAATTAATACAGTTTGCCCATGGTGAAGCAAGGAGCCAAACACAGATGGTCTGACACCAGAGTCCCTGCTTTTGACCGTTACGTGATACTACTGCCTTATTCCAGAAAGGATTGAAGTTGACTCAGTCTTGATGCCTCTCTTGCTTTACTCCTTTTTATTTCTCTCCCCAGAGAGCAGCTGACTTCCTCCCAACCTGACACCTGGAACATTGATCCCCATGGGGCAAGTGTTTCTGGATGTGCCAGCTGCAGTGCCTGCCTCTCAAGTGCTGGCCAAGAAGTCTGGCCACAGAATCCCAGGGGGCCAGTGTTCACAGCACCACCACCCCCTTCCACACACAGCCTCAGCCCATACTCCCCTGTGACGGCCTCTGAGCAGAGGTGCTTCAGAGACAGGGCTCTGGAATGAGCCTCCACCCCTACCCCAGAACAGGAACAAAGCAAAGGCTGTGCACTTGGTCTCTTTCCCTGAAATCAGAGTCAGACAGAGGAGTGGGGAAACATCAGAACAAAGCAAGCTCCACATCAATTGATTAGTGGAGGGCTGAAAGGATGTTAAAGATAATATGTTTCTGGACATAACCATCGTGGGGGGAGTGCCAGGAATAATGGTCTTTTGTGAAGGACATAGAAAATATGAGAACATAGAAGTGTAGTAGTTATGTTTGTGTGTCAACTTGGCTGGGCCTGGTTGAGTGGCTGGGCAACTGGTGGTAGTTATTCTCCATGATAAGACTGGCAATCAGCTCCATGGTGGGATCTACCACATGCAGCTGAGTAGCTGCTTTGGGTATGTGGTCTGCTTCCCATATATAAGAAGCAGCTTTGGAAATGATCTCTAGCTTATGGCACCTTAAACTTTCAATATAGCCATGTCATTGTACAGCAGCCTGCCATGCTTTGCTGACCTTGGGACTTATGATGGACTTGAATTAATGGCCTCCCATGTGATTTGGTAATATTGGGACTGTGCCTTTTCACTTGTCAACCTTGGGCTTGGTAGCCTCAGCAGCCAACAGCTGTCTGAGTGAAGAAAAGCTCTAACTTCAGTGGGCGGGAGCTAGAAGCAGAGCTGAAGCCCAAGGTTGAGGGGCTTTCACCCAGCCCCTAGAGCCTGGCACTTTAAGCCTCCACATTGTAAGAGAATAAACTCTTGTTTGTTATGGCCATCCCACTTGTGATATATTCTTGTCAGAGTGGCACTAGGTAACCAGAACATGTAGGCAACATTTATTTTTCTTTTTTTTGGCATGGAATCCAGAGACTTAACATGTCTTTAAATACTGTGTGTGTGTGTGTATGTATATATATATATATATATATATATATATATAATTTGTTGTTAAGTGCTGTCAAGTTGGCTCTGACTCATAGAGACCCTATATACAACAGAATGAAACACTGTCTGGTCCTGTGCCAGCCTCACAATCCTTGCTACACCTGAGCCCATCGTTGCAGCCACTGTGTCAATCCATCTTGTTCAGGGCCTTCCCCTTGTTTGCTGACTCTCCACTTTACCAAGCATAATATCCTTTTCCAGGGAATGGTCCCTTCTGACAACATGAACAAAGTAGGTGAGACAAGGTCTGAGCATTCTCGCTTCCAAGAGCATTCCAGCTGTCCCTCTTCCAGGACAAATTTATTTGTTCTTCTGGCAGTCCATGGTACCTTCAGTATTCTTTGCCAGCACCAGATTTCAAAAGCATCCACTCTTCTTTGGTCTTCCTTATTCACTGTCCAGCTTTTACATGCATATGAGTCTATTTTAAAAAGTTCAAACCATACTCATTGCCGTCGAGTCAATTCTACTCATAGGGACCCCTCCTTGAGTTTCCAAGGTATCTCTATGGAAGTAGATTGCCTAGTCTTCCTTCTGAGGAGTGGCTGGTGGCTTCGAACCACAGCCTTCTGGCTAGCAGTCAAATGCCTTAGGCACTATGCCACCAGAGCGTGCACTCTCTCTCTCTCTCCCTATGTGTATACACACACACACACACACATATAGTGCTTGATAAATACATACTGAATTTACTTTGCTTAAAACATAAGTTTCATTAGGCAAATGTGATTCAATAAAAATAATGACCATGGTTGGTATATTCAGAAATGTAAGTGTCCTTAATACTGGGAAAATTCAAGTAAGAAAAATCTTTTTCCTTAGTATCTTGAGGAAAAAATGTTCTTTGGAACCCCTCCCCAGGACTACACATCTATAATCTTTATAACACAAGCTTCTAAAAGCTAGACCTTGCCTTCTTCATCTTTGTATGCTCAGCAGGTCACAGAGTGCCTGGCCCATAATATACATTCAATAAATGAGTTAAATTGAATTAGTGGGGAGAGAGAGGCTATAGAAGATCAAAGGCAAAATAAGAAGCTGAGAAGGCAGCAAAGCAGAGTGAACAGAAGAAAGACCTCATTTTCAGCCATGCTTTTCATCATCTCTTTCCAGCATTTTGTGGCAGTTCCCTGGCAGGGCTCCCACCCTGCATGGAGCAGGGGAAGGGAGATGGCAGAATGATGTTGCTCCTGGGACTGCACACTGCTCTTTGATTCTGCTGCTGCAGGGCAGGTGCATTTGCTAAATTACACACCAGGGTGGCAGGACATTTCTAGCTACCCCATCCCCATCTAGCAAATGAAGCCTTCGTTTGTGACAGAGTTTTCAGAGCAAAGCCAGGAGGCTCCCAACTAAACTGGAAAACAGATGCTCTTGTCAGTAGTGAACTTGGCTAAGGAGGGATGGTGGACAAATGCAGCAGCTGAGAAACTAGCAACCAGAATCCAGCAATCTGCTGGCTGGCCAAAACTGGGGAGAGTCCTGGACCTCAGGGAGCTAAAGGGGAGTGCTCATCGGGCTTTCTGAGACCGTGATCTTTGACTATTTCCACAGTAAGTTATGTCCTCTCTGAACCTACTTGCTTGTTTGTAAAAGGGATGATACCATCTACTTTAAGGGAGTTTTGAACATTAAATGATGTCTGACATGTGGTAAGCACTCAATACAGAGTAAGCATCATAAATGTCATTGTCCTGGTGTCTTAGTGACTTTACCTGTTAAAACCAAATACCAAACCAGTTGCCATCAAGTCACCACCAACTCGTGATGACCATATGTATGTCAGACTAGAACTGCTCTCAATAGGGTTTTCAATGCCGACTTTTCAGAAGTAGATTACTAGGTTTTCTTCTGAGGTGCCTCTGGTTGGACTGGAACCTCCAACCTTTCAGTTAGCAGCCAAGCATGTTAATCATTTGAATCATCCAGGGACTCCTGCATCGGTTAATAGGGGAGAGAGAAATAGTTACTTTACATTAATATGGTGATGTTTCAGTGAAGTGGGATCTGTAGACTCTTAGCAGAGCATGCAGGGAGTGATGGTAAGTCAACATGGATGTTCTAAAGCTAAACCAGGCTCATCTCAGGATCTTCAGATCAAGTTACTAGAATGGCAGGTGGGGGCAATGCCAGGGGCAGTGAGTGCATCTTGAATTCTGAAAAGTAGGTGACAAAAGTCTCTTACAAGGTGGGGACCAGGTTTTCTGGTCCAATAGAGCCTGGTGGAACCACTGAGACTATCGCCCCTAGCTGCCCTTCAGGTCTGGAATTGAACCCACACCTGTGGTTTCCAGCCAAACAATGTACAGTCATGTGAGTTAAACATTTACCTCAAGTAGACACACGCCCTGGAGAGAACAATCATGGGAGAAAGAATGGCTGCTTATGCACAGGGAGACAGCTCAGGGCACAGGAGAGTATGGAGGGATGGTCACTGGGAAGAGGTAACTATGGGAAGGAAGTGGGAGGGGAGCTGTTGCATTGTAAACTGTGGTCAATGACATGAGACAAAGTATATGTGAACTGCTGTATGGAAAGTGAATTCACTCTGTAAATCTTCACCCAAATCACAATTAAAAAAAAAAAAAAAAGTCTCTTACACATATGAGGAAGATGTGTGGGCTGGGCACTACTGCCATTAACTGCCTGAAAAATGACACACCAAAAGGATTAAGCAGTGGATCAATCTCAGTAAGCACAAACTTTTCCTATTATGAATGTAGAGCTCTGAGATCTGGCCCTGTCCTGATCAATATGACTTTTTTCTAAAATTAACACAGAAAATGTGCTTATTGAATTTGGAAATGACCCAGAACTGAGATGAGACCAAAACAGCAGGATTTCAAAAGGATGGAAATATAAGCCAAAGACATTATCATACTCAGTAAATTGAACATGTAAAGGCCTATATTTGGGCTAAAAAAAAAAAAAAAAAAAAAAAAAAGCCATAGCTGGAAAGCACAGGATGGAGGAAATAAGCATAACAGTTCATGTACAAAAGAAAAGAAAAAGGAAAAAAAATTACATAAAAAATAAATAAATATGAATCATTGGTGCATGCAATGTGACTGCCAAAAAAGCTAAGGCTGTCTTATGATTCATTAATAAAAGAACAGTGCCCAGAAAAAGAGAAGAAATGATTCCAGCATGCTCTAACATCTACTCAAACTGGAGCCTTTCTAGAGAAAAAATAACCAAAATAATGAAGGTTTGGGGAGGCCATTGGGTCTGAGAAATAGGTGAATAACCCAAAACCAAACCAAATCTACTGCCATCGAGTAGATTCCAACTCATAGCGACCCCCACTGGGTTTTCAAGGCAGTAAATCTTTACGGAAGTAGATTGCCCCATCTTCCTTCCACAGAGCAGCTAGTGGATTTGAACTGCAAACCTTCTGGTTAGCAGTCAAATGCCTTAGGCACTGCACCACCAAATCTCCTTTAGACGAATAAAGTGGAGAGAAAAGGTGAAAGAAGTATGCACAGTAAACTTGAAAAAGAGGAAACTTAGTAAGGGGAAGATTTAAAGGGTCTCTTCTTTCTATCTGTTGATAAGTAGAGAAAAACCCTCTTGTGGGAAAGATCGTAGACATCATCTGTGTAGCACCATAGGAATGATCTATTAACAGACTTTAAAAGGAGATATATTGCAAGGATAATCCACTATGGGAGATCAGAAGGGCAGCATTTGCACAGGGAGAAAGGGAGGGAGAAAAGAATGCATAGACAGGAAGGACACAAGGAAAGGGTAACTACAAGGAAGAAGTGGGAGGTGAACTGTTACATTGTGGTAATGTAACCAGTGTCAAAAACAAAATGTGTATGAACTCCAGAGACCCGTCCAAAGTACATGAAATACAGTCTTGCCATCCTCACATCCAAGGAGCTTTCTGGCTGTACTTCTTCCAGGACAGATTTGTTCATTCTTCTGGCACTCAATGGTACATTTTATATTCTTCACCAATATCACAATCCAAAGACATCTTTGGTCTTCCTTATTCGTTGTCCAGCTTTCACATGCATATGAGACGACTGAAAATACTAATCACTTGGGTCAGGTACACCTTAGTCCTCAAAGTGGTATCTTTGCTTTTTAACACTTTCCAAGGGTGTTTTTCAACAGATTTGCCCAATGCAGTATGTCATTTGATTTCTTGACTGCTGCTTCCATGGGCATTGATTGTGTATCCAAGTAAAATGAAATCCTTGACAACATCAATCTTTTCTCTGATTATCATGATGTAGTTTATTGGTCCAGTTGTGAGGATTTTTTTTTTTTTTAATATTTAGGTATAATTCAAACTAAATGCTGTAGTCTTTGATCTTCATCAGTAAGTGTTTCAAGTGTTCTTCAATTACCAAGCAAGGCTGTGTCATCTGCATATCACAGATTGTTAATGAGTCTTCCTCTAATTCTGAGGCCACATTCTTCATATAGTCCATCTTCTCAGATCATTTGCTCAGCATACAGATTTAATAAGTATGGTGAAAGGATACAACCCTCATGCACACCTTTCCTGATTTTAAACCATGCAGTATCCCTGTTCTATTCAAAAGACTGCCTATTGGCCTATGTACAGGATCTACATGAGCATAATTAAATACTCTTGAATTCCTATTTGTTGCAATGTTATCCATAATTTTTTATGATTCACAAAACTGAATTTTCTTTTCTTTTTTTTTAAAGCTGAATTCTTTTGCATGCAATAACACCTTTCTGGTATTCTCTGCTTTCAGCCAAAGGATACAAATAGTGTACTTATGAAGATAATTGAGAGTACATCCAAGACTTACCTTCCTTTCTAGTCTTATTTCCCAGCACTTATTATTATTAATACCCCATTATCTAGTAAAATGGGACTATTCATACTTCCCATTCATTCAGGCAATATATATTGGGTGTCTACTTTGTGTCAGACACTGGATATAATGGTGAATAAAACCAAAGTCCCTGCTCATATGGAGTTTACAATTTAGTGAGAAAGACAGGCACTGGTGAAACAATCCACAAAGGAATATAAAAAGATATAACTCCCGTAATTCTGTGAAGAAGAGGTACATAGTGCTATGTATATATAACATATAACCGAGGAACTACCCTGCTGCTAAGTCAGGGAAGTCTTCCCTGAGAAGTGAATACCAGGCTGAGATCTGCATCTGCACATTAAGGCTCATGTCTCAGCCCATCATGTCCTCACTCCTTCTGCATATGTCACTGTTTTGTTGAAATCTTCCCATTATCCCTGTCCCATCCCCACTGTTGCATGAAATTCTTACTGTCCTTTCAGTAAGACATGATCTGTTATTGTTTGCCGTTGAGTCTGACTCGATTGATTCATAGTGACCCTTTCTTGGGTTTCTGAGGCAGTATCACTATGGAAGTAGATTACCCAACCTTCCTTCCGAGGAGCGGCTGGTGAATTTGAACTGCCAGCCTTCTGGTTAGCAGTCAAGTGCCTTAGGCACTATGCTACCAGCGTTCCCAAGACATGACCTAGTCACCTTTTAAGCCCCATTGAATGGATATCTTCTTACTCTGCTTTGTAATCCACTTACCTCCTGAATCCCTCCTCCACCCAGAAATTCTGGAAGATATAAACTATCTTACCTTTCCATTAAATCTCTGCCAAAAAACACCCAAACCCACTGCCACTGATTTGATTCTGACTCATGGCAACCCCCACCGGGTTTCCAAGGTGGTAAATCTTTCTGGAAGTAGATTGCCTCATCTTCCTTCCACAGAGTGGCTGGTGGGTTTGAACTGTCAACCTTTTAGTTAGCTATCAAAATGTCTTAGGCACTGCACCACCAGAGCTCCTTATTATTAAATGTCTAGGATCCTACTTTATTGTCTTGCACTTAGCCAACACCAGCATTTATTTTAATTGAATTTTTAAACTGCACTTTATAGATATTTGCTTCCACCTACTCCAGAGGAGATTTGACAGTTTATATAGAGGTCTAGGGGTGTGGTGTGTGTGTGTGTGTGTGTGTGTATGTGACATTTCCTCAAGCCCTGACACCCAGAAACTTGTCTGAAAACTGGGATTTAAAAACATATTAGAAATGCATTAATAAGGGTTATTATACTTCTGTCAAATACCATAATTTGTATGAGCTGAAATGTCCTTTGATTATTATAGTCTTTATACCCTATCGTAAGAGGAAAGGTGCTCAAATTCCAAGGATACAGGATACATTTCCGGTCTTTGGAGGGGCCTTGCATCTGTTCCATATTCCCAAGGTGAGAGTTGCCCTGGAAGGCACAGTGCCTTTCCTCACATTCAAATTGTTAAATCTTCACAGTAGGTCTACAAAAGCATCACTAATTAACAAACATCAAACATAAACCAAGACTGTTAGAGCTGATCTAGTGATGGAGACCCTAAGACTTATCCCAAACCATGAAGATAATAAGAGCCGTTCAATAATTTGATTCTCGAAGTAGCAAGCAGCTTCACCCATCCGGACATGCAAACAGTGTCAGAGATTTACAGCTATGCTCCTTATATTTAATATTTAGACAACTCAGGACACACTACAGCAGGGAAGTTCAATAGTTATCCTCTGGGTGGAGGTATTACCAGGTTCTAAGGCTGTGGCAGAGGAAGGAAATTACCAATGGCGCTAAGTTCAAAGCTGCCAGAGAGCAAGTGAGGGAAAAGAAACCCCCCCCAAGAAGAGCAAAGGCTCCTTCTCTCCTGCTTCAGGTGCAACAAAGGGGGGGGGGATACTGAGGGTCGGTATAAGCTGAGACTTGGAGCGAGTCAAAGCGCCTGCCTCACAATTCAGAGTAAACATTCCTCTTGGCAAGGATGAGCACAAGGAATCTCCAAACTGCAGAAGCCCCACTGGGGGTAACTTCTCACCCTTGACCATTTGTAATCAGCTGAAAGGACAGGGGAGCCAGTCCGACGTCACCCCTCGCGGGCGTGCGCGGCGGCCGAACCTGAGTGAGGGGCGGGGTGGGCCGCCCGAGCCCCTGCGCGCTTCCAGGTCCTCCTCCTCCGCGCCGTCACTGGCTGCATCTCCGCGGCCCCGGCACAATAGAGGCTCCGCCCCTCCCTCCACGCGAGCGCTCCGCGGCGCCCTTGTCCAGCCGCTCGCCGCCTGCGCCGTTGCCGCCGTGGGTCCCGCGTCCGACGCCCTGTGCCCAGTCCCCGTGCGTTCCTAGGCTCCCCGCCGCCTCCGCCCGGCCCCTTCCACCTGAGCGCTCTCTTGCGGTGCAGGCGCTCGGTTCGCGGGTGGCCGCTTCCACTTTTCCCCTTCACCTCTTTCTGCCCCGCGCCCTGCTCTCCACTGAGGCTGCACAATCGAGAGGTGCTCGCGTCGGGCAGGCGATGCCCAGGGTTTCTGGGGCACACCATCCTGCCCCGCTCATCTGCACTCAACTCTGGAAAGTGCTCTGAGCAGCTGACCTCAGGGTCCAGCCAAGACATTCTCTCGCCTCAATCCTTGCAGAGACACTGCTTTTCCAGCCGTTCTCAGAAGGGGCCGAGACCCCTCTTGTGGCGTCCCTCATGGCCAAGCCTCTGCTTCTGGTTCTCTGCTTTGCTCTGGTTGTGACGAGGGGCTGGGAACCCAGTATTCCCCCCACAGGGACGAGCGAGCCCCCAGACATGCAGACGGTGGTGCCCACGGAAGATGAGACTCTGCAAAACGAGGCGGACAACCAGGAGAACGTCTTATCTCAGGTAGGATGCTGAGCCTCCCCTCCTGCCCGGGGTTGTGGCAGGAGCCCAGTCCTTGCTGAAGTGTTTTTGTTTAAAAAAAAAAAAAAAAAAACAGGGCAACTGTTTCTTTGTTCATTACCAAAGAGAAAGTCACTTGTTTTTCACTTGTCAGAATATTTTCTTACACAGAGGAACGTGGGTCTTCCTCTCAAAATCACAGGATCTTTCAAGGTTATGGAATCAGGAGAAAGGAAAGAAGGAAGGAAAGACTCCACATAACTCCCTGAGAGGAAAGAAAGAGATCTTTGTGGTTCAAAGGTTGTGAAAAGTACGCTTGTCTGTGTGGCTGTTTGTCAGGATTGGAATGTGAAAACAAGCATGTTGGACAAGAGGCAGATGGTATGACCCATAGGGATATACGTCATGGCACAAGATGAGACATCAGGCAGAAGCTGGGGGCAAAGACAGAACAGCAACGTATGACGAATGTAAAGTGCCCCCTAAACAGATGCTTTGACTGAGGAAATGCCCACATTCCATATATTGGGATAGAGTGGGAATGCAGTTCTGCTGTGGTCTGGCAGACTGTCATTGGGGGCCCAAGTGTCAGATAATAGTGACAAGCTCCATAATGTGTCAGTTTACAAAGTGTTTTCACTCACTACTCAAGACATCTTTACAGCCATTCTATAGATAAGGACAGTGAGCCTTGGCACATTAAAGAATACCAGTAGTGGGCAGAGCCAAGGGTTCTGATAATCTTCAACCCAGTACTTATAACTGCAAGGAGCAATGGTCTCTGTAGTGTTTATTTCATGCTCTTCAGAGCAGTCATGATGATGTGTGATGGGTGTCACCATAATTCTAAGGATGAAGGATGGCCAGGAAAGAATCCCATATCTCTGCCTGCATCTCCACTAAAGCTTGCAGACTAGTGAGCCTTGTCTCCTTCCTGTGGAGGGAATGATCAGCTACACTTTGGGATTTATCAGACACTGGTCTTCTCGTCCTTCCAGTAATAATTATGCCAATGTCTGCCCCATACTCACTTACAAACTCTCATTGACCCCTAAATCAAAAAGACATAAAATTGTGCACATTGGGGCTCTGGAGTATCGTCAACAAAAGTTTTCTTGAAACCCAAGCCTCCTGAAAGAATCCACCCAGGGTCTCTGAGCAGGGTTGTGTAGGAATCTAGATAGTTTCAGGGAGCAGACAGCCACAATTTACTGTCAGCCCATAAAGAGCCACCACGTAAATCACCCTGAACTACAACTCCTTCTTCCACTGATCCATTTTGTATTTGACAACAGCCCAAAAACAAATATTAGTATTAGAAGAAGCTCAACCTTTGCAAGGAAAACGTTATAAGCCTGTTTCCTCCCAGACAGCATCCCAGGAACATTTCCACTCAAACCAACTCAATGTCTGCCTGCCAGGGTCATCAGTCAAACAAAGAAACTGTTCTCTGTGCCTAGAAAGAGAGCCCAGGCTAGTGGGATCCAGGGCCTGTTGGAGAAGAGCCTTTTTCCCAGCAAGTGCCTAGGGCGGGGGCTCCAGAAAGCCTGCTGTTTGTATATTTTCCTGCCCAGGGAGGCTGGCGGGAGGAAGATCTCAGAAGGAAATGTTTGGCATTGTAGAAGATATAAATGCTGCCAGTTTGCTCTCCAGAGTTTGGCCTGGGGTTTGGGTTCAGAAGCTGCTCTTGGAGCCAAATGAACCTTTCACTGATTCTGCTTTACTGTTTTAGGCCAGTCCTTCTCCTCCCACCTCCCTTTCCCACCCCCCTTATATCTCCAAATTCAACCCATCCTTTCAAGACCTAGATCTAATACTCCTTCCGTCAGGAAGTCTTCCCTGGTTCCCTAGCTGGAGCCATTCTGGACATTTAAGCTCCCACTGCACTTTATCTCAGGGAGCTCTGGCATTGCAGTGGTTAAAGCATTTGGCTGCTAACCAGAAGGTTGGTGGCTTGAACCTGAGTGGGAGAAAGATGAGGCAGTCTGCATCTGTCTTTGGAAATCCTGTGAGATTGTTCTACTCTGTCCTTTAGGGTCACTATGAGTTGGAATGGCAGTGGGTGGGCACTTTATCTCTGCCTCCCTGGACACTTACCACTCTCTACTTTGCATGACTGTTGTGTGTACCTCTGGCACTGTAAGCTGCTGGAGGGCACGCTCTCTGTTGACCCCATCTCTGTACCTCTGATAGCACCTAGCACAGTCTGGCACATGGGTGGAACTCAATAAATGTTAAATGAATGAATGAGGATAGAAGCAGGTCTTCTATCTTGATTATCAATGTTCCAGTCCCTCCTTCAACCACTGCTCCTTTCTCTTTTTTAATCCAAACCTGGATTGTAACAAAGGCAAGGGTTATTGAAGGAATGATGGATCTCATCTGTTTTTACCTTTAAATGATGAAAGGCTAAGGCCCCTGGAGAAATCTACAGCTTTCCAAGATAAACCAAGAGAGCTGAACTCTGAGTGCCTTCAAGGAAATGTCAGAGTCAGCAAATTGTGTTGCGATGACCTGTTCACTCCATGGTTCACAGTTGCCTAAGGTCTCTGGCTAGTGCAGGACGTTTGGCAGAGTACATGGTGAACCTTCTTCAGGAGCCTGACTGATGCTTGTGCCTGCATATCCTCAACCCTCTCTCTCTCTCTCTCTCTCTCTCTCTCTCTCTCTCCATTCAGTTGCTGGGGGACTATGACAAAGTCAAGGCTGTGTCAGAGGGCTCAGACTGTCAGTGCAAGTGTGTGGTGAGACCCCTGGGACGAGATGCCTGCCAGAGGATCAATGAGGGGACCTCCAGGAAGGAAGATTTCTACACAGTAGAGACCATCACTTCAGGCTCTTCTTGCAAGTGTGCCTGTGTTGCGCCCCCCTCTGCCCTCAATCCCTGTGAGGGAGACTTCAGGCTGCAGAAACTACGGGAAGCAGATAGCCATGACTTGAAGGTAGGCTGGTATGGGTCATTACCATGGGTGAGATGCTCAGGACCCACGAGTCCAGCAGAGGCATTGCTGGAGACCATAAGACTTTTGAATAGGAGTCCAGGCCTTGGTCCCTAGCATGTTGTGTGTGAATTCAAAGCTGATAATCTGGTAAAGTGGTCATTTGCAGCTCTGTGTCTGGGGTGGATGTTGAGAGCAAAGTAGCCTGCTTCTCCTTATGAAGCCAGGGATGCCAGGCCTGTGAGCAGCTGCAAGGCCCAGCCAGCCAAAAGAACTTGATATTCTCTAGAAGAGCTGCTATGATTTGCTGCCAGCCCAGCATGCACCCTGAAAAGATGAGAGATATACAGAGAGGAATGAACTTGCAGTCCTCAACACTAGACAGGGGTGGCCCACGTAGACTGAGGCCTGCTTTAGGCCCAGTCATCAGCCTATGATATGCTCCACAGGGTGGGGTATCTCAGGCCTCACCTGGGGCAGCCCTGTTTGTTGGCTTAGGGCTTTGTATGATCCTGCACGTTCACATTCATTTGCAGTGTGGTGTAGTGGAATGAGCTTTGTTTTGAAGTCTGACAGATTGGGTTCAAATTGTTGCTCTGCTACCACTTACTGAGTAATCCTACTTAAGTTATTTAACTTGTTTGACCTCAGTTTCCTTGAAAAAAATGTAGAAATAACATCTACCTTTTGGAGTTGTTTTGAGAATCAGTGAGATGACAACTATTGAGTACTTGGCACAATGCCTCGACATATAATTGTAGTTGTTAGGTGCAATTGAGTCAATTTTTACTCATAGGGATCCCATGTGACAGAGTAGAACTACCCCATAGGGTTTTCTAGGCTGCAGTGTCTAAGGCATTTGATTGCTAAGCAGAGGTTGGTGGTTTAAAGCCACCAGCAGCTCCATAGAGGAAGATGAAGCAGTCTACTTCTGTAAAGATTTATCACCTTGCAAACCCAGTGGGGATCACTATGGGTTGTGATCAACTCGATGACAGTGGGTTTTTGGTTTGAATCTTTACGGGAGCAGCACATTAGGTCTTTCTCCTGAGGAGCCACTAAGTAGGTTTGAACCACAGACCTTTCGGTTAGTAGCTGAGCACTTAATCGTTGTGCCACCAGGGTTCTTTGACATATAGTTACCAAAAATAAAACCAAATCCACTGCTCTCAAGTTGATTCCAACTCATAGTGACCCCATCGGGGTTCCAAGGCTGTAAATCTTCGTGGAAGTAAATTGCCTTATCTTCCTTCCACGGAGTAGCTGGTGGGTTCGAACCACCAGTCTTCTGGTTAGCAGCCAGATGCCTTAGCCACTGCACTGCCTGAGTTCCTTTGACATATAGTTAGGACTCAATAAATATAAGTTACATGAATGACTGGTCTTGTAAGCACCAGTGCTGGTCCTGGCACTTGATACACACTCAGTGACTGGTAGCCACTTTAATGTCTTTAAACAGAATTGTTTTTACCAGTACAACAGTGGCCCCAGGACTTGGCCACTTCACTCAGAACTGCAGCTCTGCCATGAACCTGGTTTCTGAACCAAGTACCACAGTTACCCACTGATATGATTGAACTCTTGGGGGCTTTTGGAATAACAGCAGGCAAAAATTTCTTTTAGGAATCAGAAAATCATCACAGTACAAACTAACCAAGCTACCCTGGCTCTTACCCAGGATTTGACTATCTTCCTTTGGTGGGGAAGAATCTCATACATGAGAGTCTTCATCTGGAAGTAATGCTGGAAGATTAGTGGGGAGCAGAGATCCTGAAAGTCCCTGCCAAGGGACGGGTCTGTGGCAGGGAGGCTCAGTTTAAGCATCTCGCATCTCACCCCTTTGCTTGTACTCTGAATGCCCTGGATGCCACCAGAGCCTCAGCCACCTTCCTCCTAGGGACTCTGTACTGGAAAGGAGGACAGTATTGAAAAAACTGAGAAGATCTGGGTGCCCTGTGGCAACCTCAGAGTTGGGTCATTGGGTCTCTTTTTACCTCAGAGTCAGTTTAGCTATTAATACTAAGGAAAAACCTGTTAGCCTTCAATGGACAATGAAGTTGAGTGTTTCAGAAGCATATCCTCAAGGTAGTGAAGTTTATAAGCCAATTTGTTGAGTATTTATAGATTACCTATTATAGGCCAGGTACTGTGCTAGGTATCTTGAGGAAACAAAGATGAATAGGCACTACTTTCAAGGAAATCACAGTGTAGTAGGAAAGAAACATGTATGCAGTTAATAGATTTAATGAAAGATGTATAATCAGTTTGGAAGGAGTCCTGGTGATGCAATGGTTAAGCACTTGGCTACTAACTGAAAGGTTGGTGGTTTCCACCCACTCAGTGGCCCCACAGGAGAAGAGCCCTGGTGATCAGCTCCCCTCAAGATTACAGTCTAGAAAAGCCCAAGGGGCAGTTCTGCTCTGTCACATGGGGTCACTATGACTCAAAATCCACTTGACAGCACCCAAAACAATAACAATTTGGTGAAGATGTCTAGACTTCAGACTTTACTTGTTCTTGCAGGACTCTCCCATTATCTTACCCAACTATTCTGGAAGGCAGAATACAGCTATACCATTGTGCTTGTCTCTGTGACCACTTACACTAATGCCAGTTTCCTAGGGCCTATCTCTCAATTCCTGGCTAGTGGTTTCCTTGTGGAGCCTCCAAAGATGGAGGTCTGAAAGGAAACTCCTCTCTCTGTGGTCTTTCTGCCCCATCCCTGGGCTAACTCTCTGCCTTGTTTCATAGCTCTCCACCATCATTGACATGCTAGAAGGAGCTTTCTATGGCCTGGACCTCTTGAAGTTGCATTCGGTCACCACCAAACTGGTGGGGCGAGTGGATAAGCTGGAAGAGGTAAGGAAGAGTCTGGGTGTCTGGGTTTCCATATCTTTTTGTCTTGATCAGGCCCAAGAGTGAATCAAACTTCCAACAATATTTTTTCAGAAAATAAGTTCACCCTTACTAGACTTAACCCATTCTATTCTCTGGAAAGGAAAAATAAACATAAACATTCACTCAAAAATCCTACCAAATTGTTGGTTTTACTACCTTCATATATGTGTGTGTGTGTGTGTATACACACACACACACATATATGTATGTATATACTATGTATACATGTATGTATAAGGAGCTCTGGTGGCATACTGCCTAAGGCATTTGACTGCTAACCAGAAGGCTTGCAGTTCAAACCCACCAGCCTCTTCCTGGAAGGAAGACTGGGCAGTCTACTTCTGTAAAGATTCACTGCCTCAGAAACCCAAAGGGGGTTGCTATGAGTTGGAACTGACTCCATGACAGTGAGTGTTTTTTTTTTGTTTTGTTTTGTTTAAAAAAAAAAAAACCAACCCACTGCTGTGGAGTTGGATCTGACTCATAGCAACCCCTCCTTGGGCTTCCAAGGGGTATCGCTACGGAAGTGGATTGCCCAACCTTCCTTCTGAGGAGTGGCCGGTGGGTTTGTACTGCCAGCCTTCTGGTTAGCAGTCAAACGCCTTAGGTACTATGCTACCAGAGCTCCCTAGTTTGGTTTTCATATGTATGTGTATAGGTGTATATATATGCATATATGTACACACAGGGAACTCTGGTAGCGTAGTACCTAAGGCACTAGACTGCTAACCAGAAGGCTAGTGGTTCATACCCACCAGCCACTCCTCAGAAGGAAGATGGGACAATCTATTTCTGTAGTGATACTGCCTCGGAAACCCAAGGAAGGGTCACTATGAGTCGGGTCCGACTTGACGGCACATAACAACAACAACAACAATGTACACACACATGCACACATATATACTCCCATACCACATAACCAATGTATTTCTATTTTTACCTTGAGTTCCAGGGAACTCAGCACTAAATGAAATGTAAAAGTTTGATAATAAGCATCTTACCTCTGGTTTTAAGATGGAGTCATCTTCTTCCTAGGCATATGGTTGTTAATTTCTTGTTTTGCTTTTATTTTTTCAAACTGTCCTGGTGCATGCCTTTGTGTGTGTATATGTCTATGCTGTGTGTGTATGTGAAAATACAAATTTTTGCAAGTACAAATAATTTGTGAAAATACAAATTATTATAAAACAAACACTCACGTGACCACCACCCAGCTCAAAAAGTAGAGTCACATCAACACCCTAAGAGCCACTCATGTACCCTTTCCTACTCACAACACCCCACCAGCCAGGTGGCCACTGTCCTGTTTTGTTAATCTTTCGTGCTATTCTTAATTTTACAATCTGAGGGTGCATCTCTAAATATAATAGTTGTATCTATTTTTGAATTTTAAATATAGAGACTCTTGGAAACCCAAGGAGGGGTCGATATGAGTCGAGTCCGACTCGATGGCATATAACAACAACAACAATATATGTTGGGGGGAAGGTAATGTATCTCAAATCTATTTTGGATTAAGAACAGATAAACATTATTACAGTGAGAACTGTGAGAGCTGGAACTTGATTACCTTATTTTTCCGAGTCTTACAAGTTTTCACCCTTAACAGTGTTCAGTGTTACCACTTTTCTATTTCTCTTTTTAGTGGAAAATATTTTGAGTTTTCCTTCTCTGACATATTTTTGCCTTACAAAGGTTCTGGCTTTTGCAGATTTTACTGTATTATTAAACAATGTTCCCTTTTGGAAAACAGCTCAACCTCATCACTACCCCCACCACAACACACACACACACACACACTGGTAATGAATCAATAAGTAATATTCACAGACAGAAATACCACATTATTCTGACTGGGTTCCAGGGAGGTGTACAGCTGGTGTATAGTTTTAATCTTAGTCGTGTTCAATGGGACATAGAAGTTGTTCCAGACACGACATCAATGTTGATATTAAATTTTGTTGCTGTAACCCTTTAACATAGAAATAAGAAATAATTCAGTCTCCAGAAAAGTAAGAATCATCATTCATCCTTATTGGTAAGAAGCTTATGGGTATGTTCCTTTGACTGGCATCTAGTTCCTGGAGTAATAACTGAGGCAGTGATTCAAAGAGCTGCTGCTTCAAGTAGAAAGCTGTTTCATTAATTTTTAGAGTGTTCCTATAATTGGTAAATGTAATAACAGAGTGACTATAAATACATCAATATTCCTCATGAAAAAGTGGGTTTTGGAAGTCTACCATGGAGGAGCTAAGGTTCCCTGACAAGTGTGTTAGTAGATGTAGGATGTGAAAAAAGGTAAATGTCCTAGTTTGTAGCAGAGAGAGCACTGGACTAGGGATCAGGAAAGAACATATTGGGGCAGATCACATCTGAGTCTGACTTTCACCCCCTTTAAAGTAGCAATGGAATAGCTCTGGTGTTACAGTGAAGCACATGGCCACTAACTTTGCAGGAGGAAGATGTGGCAGTCTGCTGTAAAAAAATTACAGCCTTAAAAAAAAAAGTACAGCTCCAGAAATCCTATGGGGCAGTTCCACTGTGTTCTATAGGGTCGCTATGAGTCGGAATAAACTCAACAGCAGTGGGTTTGGTTTAAAGTAGGAGTGGTAGCCTACCTAGTTTGCAGGATTACTGAGGAGGTACCAAAAAGAAAAAACAAAACAGTTGCTGTCCAATCGATCCTAACTCATGGAGAACCCCTGTGTGTCAGAGTAGAACTGTGCTCCACAGGGTTTTCAGTGGTTGATTTTTCAGAAGTAGATTGCCAGGCCTTTCTTCCACTGTGCCTCTGCATAGACTGAAACTTCCAACTTTTCAATTGGCAGCTGAGCACATTAACTGTTTGTACCATCCAAGGACCTGTGTTGAGGGGTAAAAGGTGAACTAATCATGAAAATACTTTAAAACAGTTAACTAAAACAAGGTGCTTGGGCTATAGCCAAGGAGTGAGTGGTACAAACAGTCCAAAGCTGATTTGCCAAGCAAGCTGGGACAAAGATGACAACATATTGTAGTTGCGAGAATTAGTTTCAGCACACTGTTTCTGCTCCTAAAAATGTTCCCAGCAAGTGAGCACCAGTTTCTTCTCCATACACCCTAAGGCTTGGCTCCTCCAGTGGTGTGATGAAGTATTTTTTGAGTATGGCCATTTTCTCTGGGATGGTTGGTAGGTCCACAGTTACTTCAGTTCCCAAGGTGTGATAAGAGAACTCAGCTTTGTAGGATGGTCAAATTGAGGCTCCCTGAGACAACCAGGCCGTTGGCACCTTGAGTCTCCTTTCCCAATGTCAACAGCTATTTGATGAGATTGGGAATGGCTGACACCATCCCAATACCAATGGGGCATAGCCTACCCACCAACTTCATGTAGTCTTGGGACATCTCATATTTAAAACCACTTTCTGGTCCTTTCAGAATAGTTACAAAAGAATTAAATCAGGATCCAACACTATAAAGAACCTCTGTTTCCCTTGGCCCCAGAAATGTCCAAACTTCCCATGCCTCTTTATAAGAGGATTGCATTTCCACAGGAACTGAGGGATGGCAGCCACCTTTTCTGCTTTCTCCCAACCTTGGCAGCCACCTGGTTCTCATTCTCTCTGGTGAACGCAGCCTGGAAAAGATAGCCCAGGATACAACATAGAGCTCCTTGGGGCCAGGTCAGGCACTCAGTCTGGGAAGGCCATGGGCTGGACTTTTCAAGGGCCATCACCTGTTTTACATCTTTGTCCAGCTGAGCCCTCCTTGCTAACAATGGATAGGTGTGTGGGTGCATTTGGTGCAATGCCACTGCTTTTGCATAATGATGTCTTGTGTGCAATCACATGATTGCTGGGATTTTTAGTTACATCTCTTTCAAAACTACAGTATGTTCAGTAGCAAAATCCATTTATAAAAATATTAATCCCTTATATGTGTATAGCATTTTACTCTTTTTAAAGCATTCCATATATATTAGGCCACTTGTTCCTGTGAGCAGGGCAGAGTATGAGGCCTGAGGAAGTTAGGTGACTTGCCTAAGATTATGGTGCTAGGAAGTATAGGGCTGAGCTCAGGCATTCTGGTGCTTGGTCTAGGGCTCTTTCTAGTCAACCCTGCCATTTTCCTTGAATCATTGCTATCTGCCTTGCAATCATTAGTTTTCCCTCACCAGAACTTACAACAATAGCTCTTCCAAGGGAATTTCTGGGCAGAACCATGGCTGTATTAGTGAAGTTCCCATCTAGGGACAAAGCTCAGTCTTAGGTCAGTGAGTGATTTCCCAGAACGAGGCAGTCTGAGGTGCCCAGGGTGACTCCTCCAGGGTGCTGTGGTGTGACACTAGAATCTTCCAGTGGGTCACAGACTTCTGAGCCCATAGAGTATAGCATGGTATCTCAGCTTGAAGTCTAACTACCTGTGTCCTGGTTTGTACTGACTGATTCTGTCTGACTCTGTCTACAGTCTTCAGTAATTGAAAAGGCAGAATGTTAGGTAAATGGAAAAAACACTGCCTCTCCAGACTGGCTGTGCAGGAGAAGTGGAAGTAAAATTTTGCTCCTGATCCTGGGGTATTCTTGAATCCCACGGGGAGTTCCTTGGAGGTCAGACAAAATAAAGGGAGTCAGATTGGAGGGGCATTTTGCCCAAAGTAAGATCAGTGCTTGGCAGTATAAGCAGGCACATGTGTGTACCCTCACCTCGGGTACATAGGAGGATGTAGGAATGGAAACTCCATCAAAGGTGAAAGGTGAAGGAAGGAGAGAGAAATGGAATCTGAACTGTTCAGTCTCACATCTTGTAAAATCAGCTCCAGGAGTTCTGCTTGGTGGAGGGATTGTTGTTAAACTTTTGTTTTAAATTATGAAAACTAACAAATCCACAGAAGAGTGCATGAACAATGAATGTACAGCTTAACAAATTATTATAAGGCAAATACCAACATAACCACCACCCAGCAAGAGAAATAGAGCCACAGCAACACTTCTAGAGCCCCTCACATTCTGTTTCCTACTCACACCCCCTCCTCAAAGGTAGCACAATCCTAATTTTTCTGTTAATCATCTTCCTTGCTCTTTATCTATAGTTTTACCATCTAAGGATACATCCCTAAATAGGATAAGTTTGTTTGTTCTTGACCTTTAAATATATAGACCCTTACAGAATTGTGTGCCTTGAACTTCCTTTATTCAACTTTCAGTTTTTAATACTTACCTATGTTATTTTTGTGTCTTGTAGTTCATTCATTTTTATTGCTGTGTGACTACACCACAATTTATTTATCTTTTCAACTGATGATGGGTATGGAGGTGGTTTCCAGTTTCATAATTCATAATAACCCCCATGAACAGAACATCCCTGTACACTGGCCCATGAATATACACATTTCTCTGTGGCATATAATTAGGAATGGAACTACTAAGTCACTAACTATGTTTATCTTTAACTTTAGAAGGTACTGTTTTCCAAAGTGGTACTAACAAGTTTACAGTATAAACTTGTATTCACACCCAGCGGGGTGTGAATGTTCTTGTTGGTCCATATACACCTTCACCAACACTTGATATCATCAGACTTTCTAATTTTTGTCAGTTTGGAGGCTGTGTCTTTTCACTGTGTTCCAAGAAAGTAACTCCCAAAACATCTTGCCCATCCATCTATGGAAGAAGTAACAGCTGAGGTGGTCAGCAGTCCAAGAACTTTCATGTGGTGGACCCAGGCTGATCCTCTTCAGAGAGGGTCTGGGAAGGGAAAGGGGGTGCAGGAAGATGGGTGTGTGTTGGAGTTGGGTGGGGGCAGTTTGCACAAAGCATAGGTACCAGAAGAGATGGGAATTAGAAGTCTAGAAGGAAAGTCTTTAGCTTCCAAAGACAAACCTTGTTTATCGCATATAGGCTGGCTGGGGCACTGATTCAGCTCAAAAAATGACTTTCACCCTGAGCTCTCAGTGCGCCTGGAGACCCAGAGACTTGTAAGCTGCCCCGGCCTAAAAATGGATTCTGAAGGTAAAGGGAGCAGAGGCATTGAGTATAACATGTAGTACCACAAGTTGCTCCAGGAACAGAATTATTACCAAAATAGGGGGAAAAAAATAAAAGGTAAACAGAAGGACAGGTCATTAAAATAATCTTTTCTAGCATCAAGGCCTTTGTTGGATTAATGCATTCCCAATGTACTTAATGCCCTAATTTGCATAAAAATTGCATTTTTTTTTTTTGTCAAGAAGTGCCCCACCTCCACTTAGCTGCAGGAGACCCATAATCATTTGTTAAGTACTTGAATATACTGTGACTGTGTACACATTTGCCTTTGTAGATGTGTGAGTGTATGTCCCATGCTCTTAAAATAGATGCATGTGTATAAGCTTCCTGCAGTGTGATTTCTGTTGCTGACACCCTGCCTCTTCTGCCCTCTTGTGTGTGTGACTCTTCGTACCTGCTGAAGTTTGTAAATCCTGTCCTTGAGCACAGAAAAAACCACAGATAGCCACCAGGAAACCTTGTATGTGAGCTGCAGCCTTTTCTCCTGGTAATGTTGCATTCAAGCAAGAGCTAAAGTCTACAGGAGATTTACCAGACCCTGGATGATCACCTCTCCAAAATGTGCTGGCACAGGCACTGCTGAGGGCTTTTCCTCCAAACCTATGGATTTGATGGCCTTTGTGTTTCTGGTCTGGAAGGCATGAACAAAGGAGCATTCCTGACCTTGTTGTTGTTGTTATGGGCCATCGAGTCGGACCCGACTCATAGTGACCCCTCCTTGGGTTTCTGAGGTGGTATCGCTATGGAAGTATATTGCCCAACCTTCCTTCCGAGGAGTGGCTGGTGGGTTTGAACCGCCAACCTTCTGGTTAGCAGTCAAGTGCCTTTACGCACTGCGCTACCAGAGTTCCCATTCCTGATCCTAGAGATAGGTGTATCTTTTTTATCATCAAATGGGAAAAATGTGACTTTCATCTGTGCAGATTGTGGGTTAAAAGATTTGTCTCTTCCAGCCTCCCCCTATCACCCACCCTCTACTTCTACCAAGATACCCCAAGTGCTTACCCCCTCTCCCAATCAAATCTGCTTTCATGGAAGGGTTTGTTGGAAGTCCTTTCATCTGTCTCCTTACTCATATGCAGCCTTGAAAAAGAGTGTCAGTCATCCTGTCTGGCCTCAGTGATCTCACTGGTGAAAAGGGAGATGGTTGGATGATGTTTCTAAGATATGCATTTTAGTTCTAACATTATTTAGTTCTTTTTTCGAATTAATGAATTCAAGCCAATTTTTTTTTTTCCTGGGATTATAGCTATTTCAAATCTGTTTCTCCCTGTGGAATGAAAGGTTTTAGTCTTGGCTAAACAGCTTATAGGCCATGTGAGGGAATTTGTGTATTTCAAGGGGTAAGCTTACCCCCTATATAGAAATTCATTGTCAATGCCCTGGGACTTCCTGCTCTTTATTTTTCTGCTGCTCCTTCCAGGCTGTGGACTCCTGGAGGGCAACCCGAGTCTAAGTCATCTTTGTTCCCCAGGTCTTAGCCTAGCACTTGTTGTGGAATAGATACTCAACAGCTGTTTGGTTGGGTGAGTGAGTGAATGCTACAGCTGGGAGCCTGTCTGCAGCCAGGCCTGTCTCCATCAGCTGTGGTCAGAGGAATTGTGCTGGGCTTGCCTGTCCTGCCCATCAGGAGCACCGGCTGCTTTCAGCTGCTTCCCACCTGTCTAGTTCTTACCAGGGGCTGGAGGCAGCTGTTGGCTGGGGCAGCTGTTCTAGGCCATCTGGTCCTCATTGTATCAGGGAGTGCTCAGAGGGAGGAAGACAGGGCAAAGTTGACAGGAACTGTGAGCCCTCACATCCTGGGTCTGCTTACCCCCAGTTCAATAACACAGGAGCTCCCTTCTCCTCTCCTCTCAAGCTTGCTATCTGCATCCAAGCCCCTGTGTGCATCTAGCCACATACTGGTGGGGCCTGACACCCATAGGCCTTCCCAGGCAGCCTCCTCTGATGCAGCAGCATATCCTGGGCCAAGGTTTGGTGCAGCTACAGTCAGTGTGTCTTTCCCATGAATACCAGCCTTAGGCTCTTGCCTTCCTCCTTGCTCTGGCCACACCAAGCGTTAACCCTTCCTTTTCTACTGCCTGTCTGATACTGAGACCTCCAGAGCCAGTCCTGCTCCTGGTTTACCTACATTTAGCCCAAGCCCTATTTTATGCCAGGCACTGTGACCTGTGCATCATCTCATCCATTCTCCACACCAAGGTGGTGAGGAAGGTATCATGATTCCTTCCTTTTTGTAACTGAGGTCTAGAGAGGTTTCATCCTTTGCCTTATGTGGTTACATAACCAAGTGGTGATGGGGTGGGTTTTACACATGGCCTCTGAAGCCCAGAACCTGCCCTCCACATGTATCCCTCTCCTGGTTCTGGTGGGGAAAACAAGACCACACAATACTGCCTGCAGCTCTGCACTGTAGTCATCTTGCCCACTGGTCCCAATGGTTTCAGCTTAAGTTACTACATGGTCTCACCCAGGCCCACCCACATTCTTCCCACACCTTGACAAGGTTCGGATGCAGTCTATCCATGAAGCCCATTCCTCTGGTCTGCACACCTGATTGTGTTGGCCCTCCATAGCTCTATACAGCCATGTTCTGACATCTGTGCCTACCCCTTCTGGCTGCCAAAGGTACCTCCAACTCTATCTGCGCTTTGGTTCCCCTGCCTCATTTGTATGCTTCCTCCCCACTGGTACCCCAGTATCTGGCTATGCCCACCACTTGACATGTGTCTCCATCTGACCACGTGGATTGCTCTTAGCACACACCCTCCAATACCCAGCTGCATTCCCTTGTGGCATGTGGCATTTGTCCTGTGAACACCTCTCAGGGTCCTTGGCTCTGTCTGGCCTAATGACTCATAACACAGTTCCCAGATCTTCATTTGCTGGGGTTGGCTGTGTCCAGCAATCTGTACCAGGTTTCTCCCACATTCCTCTCCCTCTTTTCTCTTCACTACACCAGGATATTTGGCAGGGCTGCATGGTGCGCTTGCTTCTGCCAGATAGGCACTCTTCCCGCCCCCTCTGCCACATTGCTAGCATGGCCCAAGAGCCAAGTTGCACACACTATAAATGTCATGGTTGCAGCTGTCCCCTAGGGAGGAGCCTGAGGCATGAGGTCATGGGCTCACCCTCCTGCCAGGGCAGGACTGAGAGCACCCTGTGTGGGCAGCATGCCCTGCACCTCCTGAGAAAGTCCCCACAAGAGGCCCCTGGGGTAAGGAAAGCAGAGCCAGGAGAAGCACAGAGCTCCACAAGGCTAGCACTCTCAGGGCTGGAGGTGGCTGGGAGTGTGTGTGTGTGTGGGGGGGGGGTGGTGCGGCTAAGGAGAGGCAGGCACTGCTGCTGCCCTGGGGACACCAGCTGGCTGGGCCATGCGGGCTGATGGGGTGATGCCACTGCCAGCCTGGTGTTTATTCAGGCGGCTGACAGGCTTTGCCATGTCCCATGAGGGGGATAAATTGTATTGCTCCTCTGGGCTTTCGGCACCAGGCCTGCCTCAAACCCTCCTCTGTGGAAATCCAGAATCATGGCTTCTTAGTGAAACCAGAAAGGGGATTTGTAGAATTAAAAAATCAGTGAGAAGGGAGCCCTCTAGGAGCCTAGAAACCCCAAGACCTGGGGGGCAGGAACTATATCAACAGGGCCACCCCTTCTCCTCACAGTGACTATGAATGGCCAGTGCTGTTTCAGGGTGTTCAGGAATCAGCAGGGTCTTCTTTTAAATAGTGAAGATGTTTAGACCAAAGCCAGTCCACCCAGAGTTATCAGCACTTTTTAGTGTAGCCCTACGCCCATTGCTGGGAGTCCTTGGATGGTACAAACAGTTAAGCGCTCAGTTACTGTTATAGATTGAATCATGCTACTTCCTCCCTCCTTAAATCCTAACTCCTGTTCCTATGATGTAATCTCATTTGGGAATAGGGTTTTCTTTGTTTTGTTACTGAGGCCATTATCAGTGTAGGGTGTGTGTTAAAACAATCACTTTTTCCATATAAAAGAGCAGATAAGGCACAGAACCAAGCAAACATGACATGGGGGAAAGATAGAGGCCTCGTGGAGATCTCCAAGGAGCACACCAAGAAGAACCCTAGAGAAGTCAAGGATTTTCTCCCAGAGCAAACAATGGAAACCTTCCCCTAGAGCTAGCACCCTGAGTTAAGACTTCTAGTCGCCTAAACTGTGAGAAAATAAGCCACCCACTTACGGTAACCAGGTAGTCCCCTACTTACAATGGGTTCTATCCCAATGACTCTATGTTAGTCACTTCTCGTGTAAATCAAACACCTCTCTCTTTTTTTAATTGTTAATGCCTTTTATTATCAGTATCTTTAAAAATGTGATCGTTATGTATCTTTTGGGATTGGGAACGTTGTAATATAAATGTACAGATATGATGACATCAGCAAATTACATAGTGCAACATTGTATGTAGTACATATTACTAACAATAAGCAAAAAAATGGGTGGTCCTAAGTGCAGTTTGTTGTAACCAGAACACATCGTAAGTCCAGGATTACCTGTATTTCTGTAACAGCAGCACTAAGGAACTAACACAGCTGCTAACCAAAGAGTTGGTGTTTTGAGTCCACTCAGAGGTGCCTCAGAAAAAAGGCCTGGTGATCTGTTTCCAAAAAATCAGTCATTGAAACCCTGTGGAGTATAGTTCTGCTCTGATACACACAGGGTTGCTAGGAGTCAGAGCCATTCTGTGGCCCCTGGTTTTGATGTACCCGTTGCTGCTAAGCAGGTGTGGGCACAGCTCAGTTCCCACCTGAGAGAAGCATTGTCGACCTTGCTTAGGAGCCATCCCTGCATCTGCCCTGTCACTCTGATTTAGTTTCTTTATGGACTTTCCACTGGTTGATGTTTACGTGTTTATTTGTTTCTTGCTTGCTTCCCCCTAGTGGAGGGTGGTTTTCATCAGAGCAAGATTCTCCTGGGTCTTGCTCACATGGACCCCTCAGCACCTAGAATGGAGCACATTACTGTTTTTTGAAGAGGTAACACATCGCATCCCTGCACTTGGTGGGCTTCATCATCTGTTTCAGGGTCTGAGAGCTACAGGAGGGAGATGCCTGGTTTGTCTCTTCACGGGTGCCTGTGGACAGACAGAAATGCTTGACTCTCACTGAACAGCCAGCAGGTTTTCCTGTTGGCCCCAGAAAGGACTTGGCTCTTATAAAACCACCTCTCTCCCACATCTCTTCCTCTTTTCCAGCAGCTGCACCCCAACCTTCCTAGGTTTATGGTAGAATTCCTCCAGTTTTAATAATATGTATGCAAAGCTTCTGGAGATCATGTTAGAAATGCAGATTGTGATTCAGCAGGTCTGGGTGGGGCCTGAGAATCTGCATTTCTCACAAGCTCCCAAGTAAGTCTGATAGTGCTGGTGTATGACCATAGCTGAAGTAGCAAGGATTTATAGGGGTCCAGAATTCCTACAAGGAAGGCCTGGTGGTACAATGGTTACATGCTTGGCTGCTAACTGAAAGGTTGGCAGTTTGAACCCACAAGCCTCTCTGGGAGAAAAGACCTAGCAATCTACTCCTATAAAGATTACAGCCTTGGAAACACTATGGGGCAGTTCTGCTCTGTTTTATAGGGTCACTGTGTGTTGGAAATGACTCAGTGACACATAAAAAACAGCATTTCTGTATTTCTTTTCATATGTATTTTCTCCTCTCCCATACCCCGAAAAACCAAAAACCAAACTCACTGCTATCGAGTTGATGTGACTCATAGAGACCCCTCCTTGGGTTTCCGAGGTGGTATCTCTAAGGAAAGGGAGCCAGGAAAGGGAGGGAGCAGGAGTGGCCTCAGGGACCTCAGGAGTGGCAGGATATTCAGGTAAAAAAAGGGGCAGGAGGCAAGGCTAGGCCCCAAGCCCCCTAGAGCCAGGAAAAGGAAGGAGCAGCCGGGGACCACAGAATGGTAGGTTCCAGGTAGGAATTAGGTAAGGGGAGGGCGCAGAGGTTTCCAACAGCTAAGGGAGACAAATTTGTCAGTTTGTCCTCCTGTGAGGCTTGTACGTTGCTGTGAGGCTTGAGGCTGTGCCACTGGTGTATCAGACACCAGCAGAGTTGCACGTGGTACACAGGTTTCAATAGAGCTCACAGACTAAGACAGACTAGGAAGAAGGAGAAGGCCATCCACTTCTCAAAAATTGGCCAGGGAAAACCTTACAAATAGCAGAAAAACACTGTCTGATACATTACTGGGCAACTTTATGAATAACTTGGAAACATTGTCCAAAACAGTGCAGGAAGATGAGCCCCTTGGGTCAGAAGGCACTCAAAATAGGACTGGGAAAGAGCTGCCTCATCAGAGTAGAACCAGCCTTAATGATATGGATAAAGTAAGTCTTTCAGGAACTCCATGTGCTGACATGGCATGACTCAAATTGAGGAGAAACAGCTGCAAACATCCATTAATAATCAGAACATGGAATGTACAAAGTATGAATCTAGGAAAATTGGAAGTTGTCAAAAATTAAATGGAAAACATAAAGATTGATATCCTAGGCATTAGTGAGCTGAGATGGACCAGATTTGGCCATTTTGAATCAGACAACCATATGATCTACTATGCCAGGAATGACAAATTGAAGAGGAATGGTGTGGCATTCATCATCACAAAGGATGTTTCAGGATCTGTCCTGAAGTACAATGTTGTAAGTGATAGGATAATGTCCATATGTCTACAAGGAAGACCTGTTAATACTACTATTACTCAAATTTATGCACCAACTACCAAAACCAAAGATTAGGAAATTGAAGACTTTTATCAACTTCTGCAGTCTGAAATTGACCAAACATGCAATCAAGATGTGTTGCTTATCACTGGTGACTGGAATGCAAAAGTTGGAAACAAAGAAGAATCACCATTGTTCTGATAATTAATGGATGTTTGCCGCTGTTTCTCCTCAATTTGAGTGGTGCCATGTCAGCAAATGGAGTGCCTAAGGCACTTGACTGGAATGCAAAAGTTGGAAACAAAGAAGAATCACCAGTAGTTGGAAAATTTGCCCTTGGTGACAGAAATAATGCTGGAACTCCCATGGTAGAATTTTGCAAGACCAATGACTTGTTCATTGCAAACACCTTTTTTTCAACAACACAAATGGTGGCTGTACATGTGGACTTCACCAGATGGAACACACAGGAATCAGATTCACTACATCTGTGGCAGAGGCGATGGAGAAGCTCAATATCTTCAGCCGAAACCAGGCCAGGAGCTGATTGTGGAACAGACCATCAACTGCTCTTATGCAAGTTCAACTTGAAGTTAAAGACAATTAAAACAAGTCCACGAGAGCCAAAATATGATCTGGAATATATCCCTCCTGAATTTAGAGAACATCTAAAGAATAGATTTGATGCATTGAACACCAATGACCAGAAACCAGATGAATTGCGGGATGACATCAAGAGCATCATCCATGGAGAAAGCAAGAGGTCACTAAAAAGACAACAAAAGAAGAAAAGACCAAAATGGATGACAGAAGAGACTCTGAAACTTGCCCTTGAATGGAGAGTAG
>NW_006921631.1:15529117-15565419 GCF_000298275.1 Orycteropus afer afer
ATCCTCACAACTGGACCAATAAGCAGCATCATGATAAATGGAGAAAAGATTGAGGTTGTCAAAGAATTCACGTTGCTTGGTTCTACAATCGAGGTCCATATTTGTACCCATTCCAAAGAAAGGTGATCCCACAGAATGTGGAAATTATCGAACAATATCATTAATATCACACGCAAGTAAGATCTTCCTGAAAATAATTCAAAAACGGTTGCAGCAGTATATTGACAGAGAACTGGAAGCAGCACTCAGGACGTTAGATGACATGTAGCACTGGGCAGGTCAGCTGCAAAGGAACTCTTTCAAGTGCTGAGGAGTAAGGATGTCTCCTTGAGGACTAAGGTGCTCCTGACACAAGCCATGCTATTTCCAGTTGCCTCCTGTGCATGTGAGAGCTGGACAATGAATAAGGAAGACCAAAGAAGAATTGATGCTTTTGAGTTGTGGTGCTGGTGAAGAATGCTGAAGGTATTATGGACTGCCAAAAGAACTAACAGATCTATACTGGAGGAAGTGCAGCCGAGATGCTCCTTGGAAGCGAGGATGGCCAGACTTCGTCTCACCTACTTTGGTCACGTTGTCAGAGGGGACCATTTTCTGGAGAAGGATATCATGCTTGGTAAGGTGAAGGGTCGATGAAGGAGGGGAAGACCTTCGATGAGATGGATTGACATGGTGGCTGCAACAACGGGGTCAAGTATAGCAAGGATCGTGGAGCTGGCGCAGGATCAGGCAGTGTTTCATTCTGCTGTGCATGGGGTCACTATGACTCAGAAACGACTCGATGGCACTTAACAACAACAACAACATGAGCTGGAAATGACTTGATGGCAGTGAGTTTGGTTTTTTTAACCATTACATTTGATGGCTCCTTGATATCAAGGAGCTCTAGTGGCGCAGTGCCTAAAGCATTTGACTGCTAACCAGAAAGTTGGTGGTTCAGCCCCACCAGCCACACCACAGTAGGTAGATGGGGCAGTCTACTTCTGTAAAAAATTTGCCACCTTGGAAATCCAACGGGGGTTGCTATGAGTCAGAATTGACTTGATGGCAGTAGGTTTGTTTTGATAGCACCTATCAGGAATGACCCAGTAAGACCACTCATTCTGGATATTCTTGAAATAAGACGTCTTTCTCATGACCTTTATCTCTCACAGTTAATTCTGTGCAATTTAGAAAGGCTGGCTTGGCCTAGGCCCCATGGATTGCATTGAGCCCTCACAGTGCAGAATCTGGCATGCAATGAAATGCCATCAGGATGGCATGGCCAGTGGCTCTGGAGACTGGTTCGTTTTAACAGGCACCGAGAGGGTTCTTCTGTGCGGCTCCTGTAGCAGCCACCAGAGCCACAGTGTCTGGCTGTCAAGGTCATCCTGGATACTTACACATCCCCGTGGCTCAGAGCCCCCTTGGCTTCCCTTTTGGACACTGGTAACATCTCACCAGGCTGCAGGGCTGTGCCTGGCACTGTCTGAGCTTTTACATTTCCCATGTCTGTTTTGTTCAAGGAAAATGGAAGGCAAATACTTCCTCTATTTTACAGTGGTGCTTCCTTGACCAACCTCATAAACAGAACCCACAGAGGAAAATCACATTTAAAGATGTAGATGCTCGTGGAAACCCAAGAGATGGGGGAAAGGTTGGACAGTGTTGAATCTCAGTATAGTTAAACTTCTCCAAAAGTTACTATACGAGGAAGGGCATCTCTAAGACTGTACACAATCTTCCCCTGATTGAAAACCCACTCAGCATTCACAGAAATATCTCCGTTCCTCCTAGCCCATAGCACATTCTCTTAACTTCCTCCCTGAATTTACTCCTGAACACACTTGCTAAGCCTCACACTTGGCACTTACAGAACCTGGTGTGATTGGTCATCTTTTCCTGCATTGTACTTCCTTTCTCGCAGTTACATTTGTTAGCAATCCCTCCTCAGGACAAGAACCTTAGGTGTAGTTAGAGCCTTCCTTTCTGCCACACCACAACTTAGAAATAGGAGGTACTTAGCAGTGTTGGTTGACTGAAACGTGGCTCTGGTCTTTTCTGATATAAACTAGATCTGGAACATAGCTAGTTTGCTAAGTGGGGGTTATGTGGGGAAACTTTTTTTTTTTTTTAATAATTTTATTTATTTTGTTGTTGTTGAGAGTATTTACAACAGAACATACACCAATTCAACAGTTTCTATGTGTACCATTTAGTGACATTGATTACATTCTTTGAGTTGTGTAACTATTCTTACCCTCCTTTTCTGAGTTGTCCCTCTCTTATTAATATAAATTCACTGCTGCCTAAGGTTCATACATAATCTCTCAATTTGTAGCTGTCAATTTGATCCATATAAATAGTTCTTAAAAGAGCGTAATACTTAAGACAGACTTTTTTAACTAACGAAGCTAACCTGCTGTTTGGTTTTAAGAAGATATCAGGGGACATGTTGTGGTTTAAGGTTTAAAGATTATCTTAGGGCAATAGTTTAGGGGTTCATCCAGCCTCCATGTTTCAGGAAATCTGGAGTCCATGAGGATTTGAATTTCTGTTCTAGATTTTCTCCCTTTTGATCAGGATTCTTCTATGGAATCTTTGATCAAAGCTGGGTACCATCAGTTCTTCTGGTCTCATGGTAAAGATGGCAATTGTTCCTGGAGGCAATTAGCCACATTTTCCATATCCTCTCCTTTTTCCTCTGTTGTTCCAGGTGAATAGAAACCAACTGATGTGCCTTAGATGGTTGCTCGCAAATTGTAGGAGGTAAAGCAAAGCACTAACACCATTATTGGGCCAACTAACAGGACGTGCCATGAAACAGTGACCCTAAACTTCCAAACTAAGAAACCAAGTCTCATGAGGTTTTTGGTTATACACAGGCAACCTCAGCAGCTATTCTTTGTTGTTGTTGTAAATGTATCTGTCACACAGTGTTTGCCAATACAACTTTTTGACAACAACCCTAATTACAGCTTATTGATAGCAACCCAACCCTTAATCAACACACTACTTCCATCACCATTAACCTCTCCTTTTCCCCTTCCTCCTGCCCCTGGTAACCAGTAATAAACTTTGTTCTCTGTACATTTATAGGTAGATAGGAAAGTTTGAAGCCAGCTTATCAATTTTTTTTTATGTAAATGATGGTCTTACAGTGCTGGGGAATAGACTGTGCTCACTAGAAATGTGGGTTAAGTAGATTTCTTTGGCAGCCTCTTCTAAAATTGCTTGGAAAATCCTTCTTTCATTAATTGAACTACTTCATGTGTATGGGGTGCCAGTGGATGGATTTTTTGTAAAGTACTTAATCACTTAATAAAGGCAGCCTGTGCACAAATGACAGAAAAAGAGCTAGGTGTCCTATAGTCCATGGGTGATGCAAAAGATTAACACACTGAGCTGCTAACCAAAAGGTGGGAGGATTGAGTCCACTCAGAGGCACCTCAGAAGGAATGCCTGGTGATCTACTTCTAAAAAAAACAGCCATTCCATATATAGATTTGGCAGATGATATTTCTGTATATGTATGTTTATGTGCTATAAGAATGTCCATATATATAACAGAGCTAACAGGGGACAAAGTTAGGATAACTTCTTAGCCATAGCCAAACACCTTGGGGAAGCAAGTAACTGAGCCCATGGGCTTGGGACCATAGTCATGGGAAACATCAAGCTCACTTGGCATAATATACTACATAAAAACATTGTTCTATAGATACACTCCTTGGAAAGAACAATCAAGGGAGAAAAAAGGGCTGCTTATGCACAGGGAGACAGCTCAGGGGGCAAGAGTGCATGGAGGGATGGACACTGGGAAGAGGTTACTGTAGGGAAGAAGTGGGAGCGGAGCTGTTGTATTGGGATAAATTGTAGTCAATGTCATGAGACTAAGTGTATGTGAACTGCTGTATGGAAAGTGAATTTTCTCTGTAAACTTTCACCCAAATCACAATATATTTTTTTTTTAAATTGTTCTACATCCTACTTTAGTGAGTAGTGACTGGGGTCTTAAAGCTTGCAAGCAGCTATATGTTGTTGTTGTTGTTATGTGCTGTTGAGTCGGACCCGACTCATAGTGACCCCTCCTTGGTTTTCCGAGGTGGTGTGTCTACAGAAGTAGATTGCCCAACCTTCCTTCCAAGGAGCAGCTGGTGGGTTTGAACCGCCAGCCTTCTGGTTAGCAGTCAATGCCTTAGGCACTATGCTACCAGAGCAAGCAGCTATATAAGATGTGACATTTGGTCTCTCTTTATCTGGAGCAAAGAAGAGTGAAGAAAATCAAAGATGCATGGAAACAGTTAGTCTAAGTGACTAGTGAACCATGGGAACCTCAGGCTACACAACCCTAAGACCAGAAGAACCAACAACCACTCAGAAAGGGATCAAATTGAAGATCCTGGATAGAGTGGGAGAAAAATGTGGAACAAAAGTCAAAATCATAAAATAGATCAGCCTTACTAGTCTGATAGAGACTGGTAAAAACCCTGAGACCATGGTCTCTACTCACCTTTTGGGCCTGGAATTGAACTAACTTTCATAACTTGAGTCTCAGCCAAATAGGTCTTCAAAGTGAACAATTATACCAGGGAGGTACATTCCTTACAAAAATCAACCATAGGAGATAAGAAGGGCAGCACTTGTGCAGAGAGAAAGCTCAGAAGGCAGGAATACATAGGAAAGACAGACACAGGGAAAAGGTAACCACAGGAAGGAAGTGGAAAGAGAGCTGTTACATTGTGGGGCTTGCAGCAGTATCAGGAAACAAAATGTGTATGAACTGTTGAATGGAAAACAAATTTGCTCTGTAAACTTTCACCCAAATCACAATTAGAAAAGAAAAGAAAAAGAAAAAGTCATTGAAAACCCTACAGAGCATTATTGTTATGTGCTGTCAAGTCAGACCCGACTCATAGTGACCCCTCCCTGGGTTTTCGAGGCAGTATCACTACAGAAGTAGGATTGCCCAACCTTTCTTCCAAGGAGTGGCTGGTGGGTTTGAACCGCCAGCCTTCTGGTAAGCAGTCAAGTGCCTTAGGCACTATGCTACCAGACCTCCTCTACAGAGCATAGCACAGTTTTATGCTGACACACCTGGGGTTGCCATGAGTCAGAGTCATGTCCAAGGCATGGTTGGTTGGAAGATGGTATTGGGCAGTATTTCTAGAGATTGGATTTCTAAGGGTTGTCCAAAAAATGTAGCTTGGGTGCCTATTCCCAGTCCTGAGCACAGAGCTGGTCATACTCTGGGGCCCCCATAACATGATGACTAACATCTCAGCCTGCCTGTCACATCTCTATGCTCTGAGCATGGCTGACAGCTGCCTCCTGCCAATCCTAAAGCACTTTAATAGATCTTTATTTTAAATGTTTTCTTTTCTCAGGAAGTTTCTAAAAACCTCACCAAGGAAAACGAGCAAATCAAAGAGGACATGGAAGAAATTCGGACTGAGATGAACAAGCAAGGCAAAGAGAACTGCTCCACCAACATCCTAGATAGCATGCCAGATATCCGGTCAGCCCTGCAGAGGGATGCAGCGGCTGCCTATACTCACACAGAGGTGAGTCTCTGCCTCCATAGCCTCTGATCACACTCCAGACAGCCTATTACCACATCTCACCTTTGCGTAGACGTTTTCAGGTTCTGGCCCTTTCATAGTCATAATAATTCACCTGTGCAATAGTCCTATGAATTTGGTGGGGCAGAAGTTAACCCCATTCTACTTAACTCTGAAGCCCAGAGAGATCAATGAGTAAGTATTGCAGTGGGGACTCAAACTTAGGTCTCCTGAATCTCAGTCCCTATTCTTTTCATCATATTTCATCTCACCTTTGTGAGCATCCTTTGCACTTACAAGGATTGGGGCGGGGGGGAACCTCATTGCCTTTGAGTTGATTCTGACTCATAGCAACCTTATAGGACAGAGTAGAACTCCCCCATAGGGTTTCTAAGGCTGTAATTTTTATGGAAGCAGATTGCCTCATCTTCTGCAGGTGAGTTCAAACCACCGACCTTTCATTTAGCAACTGGGTACTTAACCACTTTGGTACTAGGGCTCCTTTTCCATAAAGTTGACAGCCTTGGAAACCCTATGGGGGCAGTTCTACTCTGTCCTGTAGTGTCATTGTGAGTTGGAATTGACTCACTGGCAGTGGGTTTAGTTTGGCGTATTTGCTTACTTTAACTGGTTGCCGAGGGTCATTAGTGGACAGCAGAGCTGTGCCACACTGGTTCTGGGTAGTGGGTTCCACATGTGCCATTGAGGGGTTCCCTCTGTTTTAGGCAGTTGGGCCAGGTGTGGTTGAGCAGGGTCTGGGACGGCGAGTTCCCTTGAGCTGATTTCTCCATGTGTCATGATGTGAAAAAGATTGGGAAGCATTGCTCTGTAGCATCTGTGCCTTGGTCATTAAGAATTGGGGTAAGAGAGGAAATAGGGCTGGGTATGTGGGCTTGGAACATCTGCATAGAGACGCTCATCGAAGTGGTGCCAAGCAGGCAGTAGCTATGAGCTGGGGGAATCTCGGGCACGTGTGATCTGAAGGCAGGATAGCAGACTGATTAGGACTTTAGAGACAACAAGCATTGAAATGATTATGGTACCACCCCAATATGCAACTCAAAATAAAAACTGTTCCAAACCATAAAATAAGTATAAGGAAAGCCAATCATTTACTGGCTTTTCCCATGATGATTACTTTGATGGTTTTGGAAATATCATATTTCTTAAAAAAAAAAAAAAAATTTTTTTTTTTTTTGCTCTTTTTTGGGTGTCCCTGACTTGCTGGCTACTGAGTATGTGTTTAGTCTACTTAGAGGGCCATCCCTGAGCATTTAGCTCCTAAACCAAAGAACCAGAGAACAGTGGACTGTGGGGGAATTAGAGGCCTCTGGTCATCACACCTGAGGCCCCATGTGTCTTCTCACATCTGGGATAGTTGGCCTGGCCAGCTGGCCAGTGGAGCCAAGCATTGTTTTCGGCCCCCTCTGGCTTCCAGTTTCCTAGCTGGTGAAGTTTACAACTCCATCTGTTGTCTTGATGACATACTATGTGGTGTGTTCTGGAACCCAGTTCAGATTTCCTGAGGGCAAACAGCAAACCAAATCAAACACACCAAATTTGTTTTCTCCTTGCTCAGCAAAGTTCTTTCCCCTCCTCAAATGCCCATTCATCATCCTGCTGAAGTTAGCATAATCCATCCAGCGAGGGTGGTGGTGGGGGCAAGGGGCAAGAGAGGCTGAGAAAGGGGGAAGTGGTGAAGGAGACCCAAGGGGAGGCTCTTCCTCTCCTTTTTTATCCCCCTCTTTGGTGAACCTTAGATGTTAAAAAGGGGTGTATGGGTTAGGTTGTTTATATTCAGGGTTTTTATAGATGAGGTCAGGGGTTTCTCAGAATGGTGAGTGGCAATTTGTTGGAGACATCTTTCCAGGAAGGTCCTTGCCTAGAGGGTTGGCAAGGGGCTCTGGGGGTGAGTTGGGAGTGGAGAGGGCAGGGTGGGTGCGGGAACATTGGGACGCCAGGAGTTTAAGTCATACAACAGATTTTGGATTAACAGAGAGGAAATCAAAGCTCATTGGGGGTTGCTGCTACCCAGTGCAGCCTGTCGCCAGTGGATCCAAGGAAATTATATGTTCTCTGGCAAAGGCTGCCCATGGTCTTGCTCCATCTCCTTGGCTAGGAAAGAGAACTGCAGTTCCCACCCATCCCTGAGAGTCTGGAATTAAAGACAGTTCCTGGGGTTTGCCACGAAGAAATGACAGCCTGCTTTTGCAATGCAGAGGGAAAATGGGGTCCAGCAATTAGATGCCTCATGGCGTCTGAGTCAAGGGCTGTGGCTGAGGGCCTCTTGTTTGCCTCCTAGGCATCTCTTCCCTGTGGGAAGTGAGGGATCCCCAAGTCTGCTGGATAGTAGCCAGACCATGGCCCTGAGGCCTTGGGGATGTAAGCAGGTTTCTGGATCTCAGTACCGTAGTCATGCTGTGGGCAGTGTAGCTTAGTATAAGGAAAAGCACAGACTCTAAAGGCAGGCAGCCGTGGGTCCACTGAGTAGCCATGTGATTTAATATGTACACCTCAGCCACTTAACTGATTAACTTTCAACGAAATTACTAAATCACTCTAAGCCTCTGTGTCCTCCTCTGTAAAATATTGTTGTTTTGACTCATAGAGACTCCATGTGACAGAGTGGAACTGCCCATAGGCTTTTTTTGGCTGATATCCTTTTGGAAGTAGATTGCCAGGTCTTTCTTCTGCACTGCTGCTGAGTGGGTTCAAACCACCAACCTCTTGGTTAGCACCCCAGCACTTAACCATTTGTGCTTCCAGAGCTCCTATCTGTAAAATATGGATAATATATACTTTGGCCAGGTTGTTGTAAGGGTTAAAAATAATATAAGAAACATGGCTGGCCATAATAGGTGCTCACTTAGGTATCATTATCACCAATTAAGTATGCCCTGCACCACTAGTCAAAGGTGCTTCACCATCAAGAACAGGGAATTGAGAGAGTGGAGGGCTCTCCAGGGCACATTTGGCATGTCTGCCTGTTACTTCCAGGCAGTTCTTGGTCCAAGTGAAGAGAGGGTGGCAGAAAAATGTCCCCTGCCTTCCAGAAGCAGGTGACCACTATGCTCTGAGGTGTGAAGGATGCATATTTAGGAACTGTCGTGTCTATTGTACTCCAGTAAACTCTTTTGTCACGAGAGAGTGAGTAGAAACTTGGGGGTGTGGTTAGAATGAAGAATCAAGATTTCTCTGGGCCAAATTTTAAAGGTCAAAACAAGAGCCTGGGTTTGTTTCCTCCCATGCAACATGAGGAAGTTGGCCACCATCTCAGGGTCCCTTCCAGCTAATAATGGTCAATGACCCTGAAGGTCCTGGTCTGCCCACTGGGGCACTGGGCATCTGGGGGCAGAGGTTTTATTCTCAAGTGGGCTCTGCTCTTTGGGAGATTTTACCAAGGTCTAGTATTACAGCATTTAAGGGAGCTCACCAGCTCCTACTGGTGAGAAGGGTTTTTTTCATGGCTTAGGTAGCTTCATGAGTCAGTCATTTGACTCCTCATGAATGCAGGACTAGGCCACATGCCCCTTAGGTCCCCACACAGCTGTGGTATAGAGCCACTGCCCCTCAGGAGCCGGACATACCTGTGGGGCCCCTGGCTTGAACACAGCCAGCTCACAGGCCCTGTGCTCAAGGTCCTCTGCTTTCAGAGGTAGGTGATAATGATCTTGGGAAGGGAGCATGACTGGATAGACCAAGAAAGGACCCAAAGACCCAGCTACATCATGGACTCAGAGGCCAGTCCTTGGGCAGCAGCTCTATGGGGGACAGGGTAGTCCTTCTATGTGACCAGAACTGTCATGATGTTGTTTCCACTGTGCCTTCAAGATACTCAGACACCAGTTCATGGGCCTGCCTATTTTAAAGCATCTTTTGACTTGACAGAGTCACAAATGTAGACAGTTCCTTGGGATTTGCTATGATTAAGTGTTCTAGTTACCTAGTGCCACTCTGACAGGAATATACCACAAATGGGATGGCCTTAACAAACAGGAGTTTATTCTTACAATTTGGAGGCTTTAAGTCCAAGTTCAAAGTGCCAGGCTCTAGGGGCTGGGTGAAAGATCCTCAACCTTGGGGTCCAGCTCTGCCTTCTGCTCCCGGCCCACTGGAGCTAGAGGCATTTCTTCACTCAGACAGCTGCTGGCTACTGAGGCTGAGAAGCCCTAAGGCTGACAAGTAAAAAGGCACAGTCCCGATGTTACCAAACCACATGGCAGGCCATTAACTTAAGTCCATTGTAAGCCCCAAGGTCGGCAGATCATAGCACGCTGGTGAGTGATGACACGGCTATATACAGGGTCCAAGCGTGCCATGGGCTGAAGACCATTCCCAAGGCTTCTCCTTATATACAGGAAGCAGACCACACGCAAAAGGCAGCTACTCAGCTGTTTGTGGTAGATCCTACCATGGAGTTGATTGCCAATCTCATCATGGGGAAGAACTACCACCAGCTGCCCAGCCACTCAACCAGGCCCAGCCAAGTTGACACACAAACATAACTACCACATTAAGAAATTCAAGTTAACAAATATGAAAGAGGATCAACCCAGGAGAATCAAAGATGAGCATGAGGTTGTCTGTGCCCTTTTAGTTTCTCACAATATTCAGAGATGACAGTATCCTTAAATAATGCCTGTGAAAGGTAGGCTGGGATAGAAACCAAACATTCATTGAGCATTTCCTAAGAGCCGGGCAGTGTTCTAAGTGCTTTACATGTGATGGCTATATTTATTCTTCTTATCAGTCCTATTTACAGATTGGGAGCTCTGGTAGCATAGTGGCTAAGGCACTTGACTGCTAACCAGAAGGCTGGCGGTTCAAACCCACCAGCCACTCCTCAGAAGGACGGTTGGGCAATCTACTTCCATAGTGATATTGTCTCGGAAACCCAAGGAGGGGTCACTATGAGTCGGGTCCGACTCAACGGCACATAACAACAACAATAACATTTACAGATTAGGAAACTGAGGCACAGAGAAATTACATGAGTTGTTGATGGGTGCTGTGTAGTCAATCCTGACTCATAGCAACCCCATATGACAGACTAAAACTGCCCCATAGGGTTTTCTTGGCTTTAATCTTTATGGAAGCAGATTGCCAGGTCTTTCTCCCACAGAGCCACTGGGTGGGTTTAATGTGTCAACTGCTTGGTTAGTAGCCGAGTGATTTAACATTGCACCATCAGGGCTCCTTTGTAAATTGTTTAGCTGCTGTTATTTATAATGGTTTTGGCTCCAATATTTCCCTGCTTGGTCACACCTTCTGTGAGCAATGACATGTCCTTCCATTGTGTCCCCTCTGGGAGCAGTATGAGGAGCGATTTCTGCAGGAAGAAACCGTGTCCCAGCAGATCAACTCCATCGAGCTCCTGCAGACACGACCCCTGGCCCCTCCGGAGGTAGTAAAGCCACAGCGGCCACTGCAGAGGCAGGTCCACCTGAGGGGCCGGCCAGCCTCCAAGCCCACCGTCATCCGGGGCATTACCTACTACAAAGCCAAGGACCCTGAGGAGGAGAACGACATTGAAGAACAGCGTGAGTTGGGATCAGCAGGGCCACCCTGGAAACAGGGCAGGGAGAGTGTCGTCATTTGAGCAAGAGTCTGTGCAGATGCCTTTGCTGTAAGCCACACCCTCTTCTGCAATGCATCAACTACTGTGGCCCTAAGCCACACCCTCTTCTGCAATGCATCAACTACTGTGGCCCTTCAGAGCCAGTGCAGTCACCTGACTCTGTGCAAAGCTACAAGTTATCCAGAGTTCTTGTTGCATTTCCTCACAACTTGCTCAGGAAAATTAACTTCTCTGTGCTTGTAGAAGATCACATGGCAGAGAACAACTGAGCTGAAAGGGTTTTCAGTGTCCTCTGCTTTAGTCCCCTCATTTGCAGATATAGAAACTAAGGCTTGGAGGGGGAACTACTTACTCAGGGCCACACAGTGGTCTCCTACCTCTTCCTTCTCTTCTAAGAACCTGGGCATCCATCCAGTCCAAGACCTCCTTTTATCCACTTCCTTTTCTATCTCCACAAGAAATGGATCATCTCTTCCCTTATCATCTTTATCTTGTTTCCTTAACACTTGCTTTTCCTGTGTTCTTCCTCTCCACTTTCCCCCAGGTATCCACTTAGCTAACTCTCTCACCTTCTTTAAGCCTCTACTCTTATCTCTTCATCTCAGTGAGTGCCATCCTGACCACCCAAGTTCCCCTTCCTCCTGATTTCTCTGGACCCTTCTTACCCTATGCTACTTTTTTTTTTCTCCATAGCACCTTCAACCATACTATATATCTATTTATTGTTTAGTGTCTCCCTCATGAGACTATAAGGGCAGAGATTTTTGTTTCATGCACTGTTGTTTTGCACGCTCCACAAATATCTGTTGAATGAATGGATGACCAACTTCCTCCCAGCCATCAAGTTTTACAGCCCATAACTCTGCATCCTCTAAGATGCTACCAATGGTACCTGAGTCCTGGGTTAAATACAGCAGCAGTCTATCCACAGTTAACCTTCAGGAAATAGTTTCCTTCTATTCATCCTCCTTCTCACCTTCTTCTGTTTCTAGCCTCTTTCGTTCTAATATCCTGTCTATAAATCAGGGTGTCATGTTGAAAAAAAGAAATGCTCTTATTAATGTGCCATGTACCACATGCTTTTGGTTATCTGAAGGTTGCTTCTGTCTCTGTGCTACAAACAAACCTTGTGTTTGTTTCACAGATGATGAGTTTTTCAGTGGTGACAATGGAATGGATCTGCTGATTGAAGACCAGCTCCTGAGACATAACGACCTGCTGAGCAGCACCACCCGGAAGCCAGCAACCACCCATCCCAGCACTGCTGTGACAACTGACCAGAGCACTCAGACCACACCCATGTCCTCAACACTGCCACAGCCCACAACCACCATGCCCAGCATCACTGACCCTACTCTCTCTGCCTTGGTTGAACAACTCTCCACAACACCCCAAACCACCTCTGTGTTTCCAGATCCCATGGAGGAGATAGTCCTTACACCTTCTACTCAGGGGCCAGCTACCACAGTGGCACAGACAGCTACCCAGCAACCTCTGACTTCAGCTTCTCTGCCAGTGACTCCTGGGGAGACATTTATGGAAGGTACCCAGGTGGCCCCAGTGCCTCCCACCACAGTCAGGACAGATTCGCCAGGGAATGATGCTACTGCTGGGCAGGGCACAACCCCTTCCAGCCCCACCCTGAGCCCCGAAGAAGAAGATGACATACGGAATGTCATAGGTGAGTCTATTCCACCTGGCCTTAGGGTTCCTTGTCTATTCAGTTGCATCCTCCAAGATGCTATCAGTGACACCTGAGTCCTAGGAACGTGCAAAGGGAGGAGTTAACTGGTTAAATTCCTTCATAAAGAAACACAAATGGAATTACACCTTTTAGCCAACAAATAGTTTTTAATGTTTAAAAGACATGCTTTAACATCTAAGCCTTTTGTATTCAAAATGTGCCAATGACAAGACAGGTAACCCCCCTTTAAGTGTATAGACAGCCAAGCTCTCACTGTCATCAGCTCTGTCATTAGTTAAGAAACATTTGTTGAGTACTTTCTGGGGACTAGGCTTTGTGATGGGCATTAGGATATTTGGAGATGACTTGGTTGTTTTCTGTAGCAAGTTCAACATGCCACAATATAACAACGGATTTTATTGGAGTGTGGGGGGCAATCCCATGATAATGTTAAAGTGGGAGCAGAAAATAATGAGTACAATGGGTTTAGGGAAAATTTCGTGAACCCTGGCCCTGGAGAGAATGGCAACATTGTGGCATTATGTGGTAAGAGCCATAATAAAAGAAAGGAGAAATAGAGAAATGCACTGAGAACTTTAACCTTGGCCAAATCCATTCCCTTCCCTTCCCTGGGTCTCAGCTGAGATTAGGAATTTGCTAAGGACTGTTGGACTCTTTCTTCCATAACACTCTATGATTTTCTGTAATAAGTTTAACAAGCCATGATGTAACAAGAAATCTCTATTGGGGAAAAATTCCCAAATAATGGCAAAGTGGGAACAGCTGAATAAAATGGGTCCTCAGGGCAAAATCTCATGATCCTTGGCCTGGAGGAAGCTGAGCAAGAAGGCAGTTCTTGGCCCAGAGAGGTTGGGGTGGGAATAGAAGAGAGCCTTTGTTCTTTTCTTTTCCTTCTGAGCAAACTGACCAGGGTAGAGGGCAGATTCACTAGAGCATGGATAATTAAGTTTCTGAAGTTGTCAGTCCTGCTCAATTTCCATAGAATTCCCTGGGGTCTGAGCAGACACTTCTGCAATGCTCTGAAAGATCTCAACTTTGTGCTCTTGGGAACACAGCCCCTGGGCCCAGCACTCTACCTCCCTCTCTGATGTGAAGTGAGCTCCCCAGGGCCCCATATGTCCACTGCTTCAGCTGCATTTTACCATCACTCTCAGCAGGTGCTACAATACCAGTAGGGAGGACCCACACACCCTTGCATATCCACAGGTAATGGTGTTTTCCAGCCTGGGAGCCTCATCCATCAATGATTTCCTAGCCAGGGGTGGAGTTCTCCACTGTCTTCATAGCCTACCTTCAGCCTGGGTCCTAGCACCCAGACTCTCTTCCCAGCCTGCTTCCCTGGGTTTTGCCACCAGTAGACTTTTTCTGGTACAACTCCCAACCTGTACCCTTCTGAGGTTGTTAGGACTCTGCCCTCTTCCAGCAGTCTGAATGAGATACTGATGCCCAGTCAGGAGAAATCCTATGTGCTGGTAGTCATTTACCTGGTGGTAGGAGATGGGGGTGGGGATGCATTTTCTCTTGTTTGTCAATATTCTGTTTAACTAGAATTACATCATCATATAGATTTGTAAAGTTCAATATCTGGGTTCAAGATTCTGTTTCAAGACTACTGTTTAGGGTTTTTCAGAAAACTGGTGTTCTTTCCTCTTGCATCTACTGGAAAAAACACTGGGACATGAACCCATAAATGTAGTGTTTTCTTCAGATACAAGGGGCTGGCAACATGGATGAACCTTGAAAATATGTTGAGCAAAATGTCAATCTCAAAAGGACAAATACTGTATTATTTCATGTATATGAAATATGGGCTCTGATGGTGTAGTGCCTAAGGCATTTGACTGCTAACCATAAGTCTGGCGGTTCAAACCCACCAGCCACTCCTCGGAAGGAAGATTGGGCAATCTACTTCTGTAGAGATACTGCCTCGGAAACCCAAGGAGGGATCGGTATGAGTCGAATTGACTCGACAGCAGTGAGTTTGGTTTTATGGTTATATGAAATACGCAAATACATAAAAAGCAAAAGTTATTAGTGGTTACCATGGTGGGAGGGAAGGGGTAAAGAGTTTTTGCTTAGGGGATATTGAGTTTATGTTAATAGTGGTAGAATAATTTGGAAAAGGATCCCAGGAGTGGCTGCACAACTTGAAGAATGTAAGTAGTGTTACTGAATTGTATGTGTACAACTTGTCAGATTGGCATAGATTTTATTGTATATATATCTTCAACACAATTTGAAAAGAAAAGTGGATTGCTCAGACAGTAAGAAAGGTTTGACTGTTCAGGGGATGTGGAATTTTGGCTAGTTAGTTCTTGGGGATCATTTGTAATCCTTTATTGCTGCTAAATGCCTCCCTCAGGCTGGTGTCAGATGTGGATGAGATTTCCTTATGGGAACCTTCTCTGCAGACCCCTGACTTCCCTACCTGGCCAAGTAAAACTGTAACGTGCCAACAGGTCCTAGTCATCAGTTCAGTAAAACTCAGTTGGCTGAAATGGGTCACCAACTACTGCCTTGCTGCCTGAGAAAGGCTGTTTGCTGTTTGAAAGTCAGGTGATTTTGACTTTGAGTTGTCTGAGTGTAGTTTTAAATGGGGCTGTTTTAAAAGGAACGTCGATCTCAGGGTTTCCAAACTTGGTTTTTTATCTCCTGTTTTCCTCAGGAGACTTAAAATATTCTCAGAACAGCTACAAAATCAAGTTGATTACAGGCTGAACTATTAGATATGTCTATGCAGGTGAGCGTGTACCCAAGACCATGTATAGGATTGGCAGACAGTGGTTCTACAAGTGTATTTGTATGTTTTGTAACAATTCCCAAGTGTATAGTAGAGCTGACAAATTGTAGTCACTTCTTGACCACACCCAGTTACCCAGAGGGAGAAAGTAGTCAAACCTGTGGGCCAGGACCATAGTAGCAAGGGACATTAGGCTCAACTGGCACACCATACTACACAAAACATTGTTCCACCTCCTACTTTGGCAAGTAGCGACTGAGATCTTAAAAGTTTGCAAGTAGCCATCTAGATGCAACGATGGGTTTCTCCTCATCCAGAGCAAAGAAGAATGAAGAAAACCAAAGATTCATGGAAACAATTAATCCAAGCAACTGGTACACCATGCAATCCTTAGCATATACGATCATGAGATCAGAAGAACTAGATGGTGCCCGGCTACCACTGTCAACCACTTGGAGGGGGATCTATGTGGGAGATCCTGGATAGAGAGGGAGAACAATGTGGAACAAAACTCAAAATCATTTTGGGAAAAAAAAGGCGGGGGGACTAGGTTTGCTGGTCTGACAGAGCCTGGTAGAACCACTGAGACTATGGCCTCTAGCTGCCCTTCAGATCTGGAATTGAACCCATACCTGTGGCTTCCAGTCAAACAAAAGACAGGCATATGAGTTGAACATTTACCTGAGGTAGATACACTCCTTGGAGAGAACAATCATGGGAGAAAGAAGGGCTGTTTATGTACAGGGAGATAGCTCAGGGAGCAGGAGTACATGGAGGGATGGACACAGGGAAGAGGTAACTATTGGGAGGAAGTGGAAGGAGAGCTGTTGCATTGGGGTAAATTGTAGTCAATGTCATGAGACAAAGCGTATGTGAACTGCTGTATGGAAAGTGAATTTGCTCTGTTAAACTTTCACTGAAATCACAATTTAAAAAATTTAAAAAAAAGAACTATACTGTATTTGATAATTTTACTAATAAGATTGAATATAGTTAATAATAATCCTTTAAAAAAAGTCAATTAGAATTGTTTTTGGTTGTGAGGACAAACATTTGGCTGTAAGGTAGCTCTAAGGTGAGAAAGGAGGGGCATGGGGAAGGAGCTCTGGTAGCATAGTGGGTAAGGCATTTGGCTGATAACCAGAAGGCCAGTGGTTCAAATCCTTGGAAGGAAAATGAGGGAATCTATTTCCATAATGATATACAACCTTAGAAACGCAATGGAGATAGCTATAAGTTGGAATTGGCTTGATGGCAGTGGGTTTAGTAGTTTTTTTTCTTTTTTTTTTTTTGGAGAGGGGGTTAAGGAGGAGAAGGGACAGGTGCTGTCAGTGATGGAGCAAGGGTGTGAAAGGAAGGGGTCAGTGCTCCCACGCAGTCCAGCTCAGGGAGGTCTGCTCAGGCTACTGCTGACGAATAAAACATGTGCCACGTGGCCAAGGCTTTTCAGACTCCTACACTAATGACTGCAATCACTGCCTTCCCCCCACCCCAAGAAGCATGTTTGGGACAAGGGGTGGGAAGAGCAAACAAAGAGGACAATCAGAATTGTGAGGATACCAGAGAGAGCCTAACTCATACTTGAAATGAGAAAATATCATGATCTGTGAAGAATGTCTCCCCCACAAAGCATTTGACCTCATAATTGCTGAGGCTTGGCCAGCCACACAGCTGTGAATATGAGATGGGCGGCCCTTCTTGCTTCGTGTCAGGAAGCTGGTCTGAGGCAGCTTGAGGAAGGTGATGCCGACATGGGCGGGGACAATGTTTCCTAAAGCCTCCTCACTGCCCAGACTCAGGACCAAGAATTTTCCAGTTGGCTGCCCTGCCACTTGACAAGCATCCCCCATAATGTCACAGGCATGCTCCGGTCTCCAACCTTTTGCTGGCTCATGTAACCCAGTCCCCTCAAATCACTTGGAAATTCATTTGTCTTATAACACAGGGCTGTCTTGCCCTAGATTTGGAGATGTTCCTTGTAAGTAGATAAGAAATAAAGTCCAAGCCTCTTCTATAAGGTTAATAAGTACACTCCTTAGCACATTCAGTACTTCTCTGGGCTGGGCTATTGTGGTGCAGTGAATTACTTGGTATGGCTTTTCTAGCCATAGTCTTTTAACTCCCACTAGATTACTGGGTGGGACAATGCAAATAAGGTGTATAGAACTCTGATGTTGGGATTGGTTAGTTTTGTCACCCTGCCAGGTTTAAAATGAGCTCTGGTATAGTCATAGCGCCTAAGGCCTTGACTGCTAACCAGAAGGCTGGTGGTTCAAACCTACCAGCCACTCCTACGTAAGGTTGGGCAATCTACTTCTATAGTGATACCACCTCGGAAACCCAAGGAGGGGTCGCTATGAGTCAGGGCCAACTCGACTGCACATAACAACAACAACAGAGGCAGAAAAGGGGATCTCACTGCCATCAAGAGAGAAGAGCTAGAGGTGAAGTGGAGCGCATCCTTGGACCTGAGATCCCTGTGCTGGACCTCCTTGGCTGAGAGATGCCCGACTAAGAGAGAGATGCCCCGGTGAGAGACAGATGCCTGGGTGAGGGACAATAGCAGTGGAGCCAAATGGCTGGAGATGGGGAAGCAGGCTTTCCAGCCCCATGGAGCATGAAAACTGAATGTCCTTGGGCAGGAGGCTTGCTGGTGGAATGGGGTGCAACGTAGGTGTGCCTATGGGCAGAGCTTTGTAACACTTGCTGGAGCAGGGCAGAGGCCAGGCCAAGAGGCCAAGGGCCAGAAAGGTGTGCCTGAAGGCATGCATAGTAGAGGGGAGACTGTCCTGATCAAAGAATTGTGTCCTGAAAGCATTCCTGAACCTGAGTTGTAGCCTGTTACTTCCCTAATAAACCCCATAATTGTGAGTTTTGTCTGTGAGTTCTCTGTGACCATTGCAAGGAATTATCGAACCCAGTGGAAAAGTAGTGAGTGCCGTGGGAGGGATAGTTGGTGTCAGAATTGGCAAAAAGGCTGAAGGGTGGTGGCATGTCTGGCCTCATAGGAATAAGCCTTGATTTGTTGATGGTGATTCTGTCTGCTCCTTATGAGGTTGGAAGAGGTAAGAAGATGCTGCCTCCATGCCCTTTTTGCAGCTATGAAAGTCCAAAGTATATGAGAGATGGTTACTTCCATAAAGAGTTAACTGTAAGAGGAGTCCCTGGGTGGTGCAAATGGTTAATGTGCTCAGCTGCTAACCTAAAGGTTGGAGTTTGGAATCCACCCAGAGGTGCCTCAGGAGAAAGGCCTGGCAATCTACTTTCAAAAAATCACTCATTGAGAACCCTGTGGGGTTGATAAGAGGAAGCAGGCTGTTGAGCTAAAGTTGGTAAGAGAGGCTGTGTGTAGGATGGTAGAGGTGTGTCTCTCTCACTCTAACCAAAGAGCTCCATCTTGAAGGGAGACTGAGCTCACCAGGCTCATGGGGCAGAGAGGGACCCTCCAGGCAGAGCGAACAGCATGCGCCAAGGTGGGTGTGGGTAGTTGGAGGTAGTCCACAAGTACTCGCAGGGTATACATAAGGAATGTGCTCGATGGAATTCTGGCATAGGGTGGCAGGGCCCAATTATGAAGTGAAGTAGAAGTCAGGCCTTAATTCTAAAAGTGATAGATTCCAAGCAGAGAAATAATATTCAGATTCTTAAATTGAAGAGAAACATTGAGTGCTGACAGTGTGCAGGTGTTGGGAATGCCCTTCCTTGGAGTCGAATACAGTTTTGTATTTGAGATAGATATGTAAATATAATTTCCACTCAGGGTTGTGAGCACTGTGGTGGAGGAATGTGTAGGGTACTGTGAGGTGCTGTGGGGCCACAGGGGGCAGCTTAGGCAGCCTGGGATTATCTTCTGGAAGGAGATGCTGACCTAGCTGTCTTGAAGGTTGAGGCAAAGAAGGATGGTAACGTTGCACTCAGAAAGACCAGAGTCAACAGGGGGGATGTAGTATAGCCAGGGCTGGCTACATAACTTGTGGGGCCCAGTGCAAAATGAAAATGCAGGGCTCCTTGTTCACACAGCAAGTACCAAAGTACCATTAAAAGTAGGGAAATATAAAGCTTTCTTCTTTCTCCCATAGTCTATCACTCAACTTGTTATGGTGGTTTTTTTTTTTTTTTTTTTTTGCCACTTCATGCCATTGTAGGTAAAGAAAAAATTTAATTTTACCATTCATCACTGAAATTGTTGTTGTTGTTATGTGCTGTCGAGTCGGATCTGACTCATAGTGACCCCTCCTTGGGTTTCCGAGTCAATAGCACTATGGAAGTAGATTGCCCAACCTTCCTTCTGAGGAGTGGCTGGTGGGTTTGAACTGCCAACCTTTTGGTTAGCAGTCAAGTGCCTTAGGCACTATGCCACCAGAGCTCCCCAAAACTTGTGTTTCTCTGACCGAGAATCGAACCTGGGCTGTGGCGATGAGAGCGCCGAATCCAACCCATATTTCCTAGCTCCTACATGCACATGTATTTTGTTCTTACCAGAATAATGGAATCACTGCAAAAAACTCACTCAATTGTTTTTATTTCATTTCTTGAACACACATTCTACCAACACTCTCTCTCTTTAGTGGCTAAGGCACTTGACTGCTAACCAGAAGGCTGGCGGTTCAAACCCACCAGCCACTCCTTGGAAGGAAGGTTGGGCAATCCTACTTCCGTAGTGATACTGCCTCGGAAACCCAAGGAGGGGTCGCTATGAGTCGGGGCCGACTCGACGGCAAATAACAACAACAACAACAAATAAGGCAGGACTGAATGGAAAAGGAACTATGGATTGCCCTATCTTTCCTTTTCCTTCTGTGTCGACATTTTCAGCTTAAGTGACTGGCTAATACAGAGAAGTAATTGACTCAATGGCATGCAACAACGATGTAAGAAAGGATATGATAAAAGTTCCTTTGGTCATTTGTGTTTCTTAGAATGTCATTGCCTTCTTTCTGTGTTCAAAGGAAGCTCTGGTTCTAAAGGAAAGTGTTTTCCTCTGGGATTATCAGGCCCCCTTAAAGGACTTAGCGGTAACACTCTTACCTTATGAACACTTTGAGTCATGCTGAACTCCCACCATATGGTGGGTCCACTTGAAATTATGTGCCGTTGGGACATAACAAATGTGTATGCAAATGGATGACAAGGGAGGCAGACATGCAGATGGCATGTTCTCCTCTGATCATGTGCAGACTCCATTGTCCCATCAGACTTCATTTACAAGACACAAGTTCAAAGATAAATTGTTAAGAATTTCAAGACAACAATAACAGACCTTGTGTCCTGTGTGACTGCACAGGTCACATGCTCATGAATTCTTCCCTGAGCATGGCATCATGGGAAATACAAGCAGCTTGGTATGGGCAAGAGACCACAAGCTGACAACTTGAGGGCTGAATTCATCCCAAGCTGTGTGCACGTTTATTTATTTGAATGCATTTGTGTCAGACTGCTCTTCCAATTCACCAGTTTCTATTGCTGTCTGTGAACTCATACTCAGCCTGCTTCACTTGTTTTCAATTCCTGCCCAGTCCCTGGAGTCATTTGAGCTGGAGACCTCTGAATGGAAGGACATGTCAAGAAGTGACAGTAGATCAAGAGAGGCCGGTGTGCTAGGCTAGGGACTTTGGCTTTCACCTGTGGTAGCGATGGTACATTGTTAATAGGTTAATAGGTTTAAGCAGGTGTGTATTGTGGAAAGCCAGCTCAGGAACTACTAGGTAGAACAGATTAGCTGAAGACAGAGACTGGTGCCAGAGAGACCAGTTGGTATAATTGGAGTGGTCCAGGCAAGAGGCAGTGAAGTCTAAATTAAGTCAAAGAGGTGGAAGGGTAGGGCAGAAATGAAGAGGTAGGAGACAGAATGGCTGTGACTCAGTGACAAACTGGAGTGTGAGTAGAAAGGAAGTGGCATCAGGGATGATGCCCAGGTTTCTGGCTTAGCTAGTGAGTGGCATGCCATGCCTTTCTCTAGGACAGGAAATATTAGAGTAGTAGTCAATGAACTGAAGCAAGTGAATTCCATTTTTAATTCAGTGAGTTTGAGGGACCTGTAGGACACCCAGGAGAAAAACAGTCTTGTAGGCAGTTGGGTGAACAGAGTTCAGAAACAAGATCTAGACTGGAAGTACATTTGGGAGTCAAAGGAAAGAGAGTTTGCCTAGTAAACATGGGAGGAATGAGGAGAAAAGAGGCTGAAAGTGGAGCTCTAGAGGATGACATTTAAAAAAGGACAGAAGAGAAACTGGTTTAGCCAAAGGGATGGAGAAGTCATGATCCAGGAGATGAGAGGGAACTGGAGAGTGCAGTGTGTGAGAAGTGAGGAGACAGTCTCCTACAGTGGTGGTGGTGGAGGAGCAGTCCACAGTTCCAGATCCAAAGAGAGGTTCAACAAAATAAAAGGACTGGAAAATGTGTAAGCATTTAGAGCATTTGAGCAGCAGTCAGGTTGAGGGGTTGAGAAGTGCGTGGGCATTACGCCTGAGTAGGGGAACAGATGTCTTTATGGGAGAAACTTGCCAAGCAAATGCTACAGCTGAAAGCAGGGGAGGGGAAGGAAGGGTCTTATTTGCTGATTTTTTTTTTTTTTTTTTTTAAAGATGGGAGATATTTCAGCAAATTTATATGTTAAAGGGAAAGAGTCCCTCTTTTCAGACCTTGCTGACCTTTAAAGCAAGGCCATCTTACCTCCTGGATGATTGAAGAATCAATGAGTTAAGAACTAGAAAGTGCTCAGTGTTTAGCCAGCTCCATCACCATCATCTTTTGCGGCCTTGCTTTGAAGAAAAGTTCTAAGATGAACTGCAGACAGCACTGTCTCTTCTCTTTGAACTGCCTCCATCTTTCTCTCATTACTCTTGATGAGAAGTAAACATGCAGAATCTTCTCTCAAAGACTGATGGTTTGCTGCCAAGGGTGGGAGCAGCTGAGTGGCCCCAGATCCTCAGGCCGTGGAGATGGGCCTGGGCCTCATGGTTCACTGACCTTCTGCTCCTATCCTTGTCAAATGCTCTGAAGCCACACTCACCTGTCCCACAGCTTCTTACTGAGCTTTTCCTCCCTGGTGCTAGCAGGTGTTTGCCCCACCTGAGACATGTGGCGAGCAGTGCTAAGGTCCCGGGTATCAGCACTGTGAGGCTGTAAGCTGGAACTCCCCTTTTACTGCAGAAATAAGAACACTGGCCCTGACCTGGAAATCTGATTCAATCTGTATTACTATATTTTTTGCAAATAGTGCACCCATGTAAATAATGCATGCACACATGAGCAGAAATGACAAAATTATGTTAAAAATTCTGGTGTAGTGTGCCTACACATACACTATGGAAGTCTCATATTTCCAGAAGTGAATTTCTGCCTCATTCATCTTCATTCAATAGTACAAATTCAATAGTTTGATTATATTTGTATAATAAAGTTATAAGCCATGGTCAAAAAGTCATGGGTTGAGTTTGGTAGTACCACAGGAATAGGAGAATAAACCATTAAAACTGTGCATTTGTTCTGGGGCACTTTGAGACCAGGCCTGAGAGAAACGGAATTCCTTCTAGCTGATCTCTGCCCAGATACCTTAAGCTGGAGATGAGCAGAAGCTCGGGTGGAGGGCTGCACGTGGGGATGCCACAGCCAGATCACAGGCTGGTCCCACAGCAGGCAGGAACCATTGCCCCCCACACACCCAGTTTCATGGTGCCAGCACCATGTAAAGCCAGGCAGCAGGACATTGTGTGTGTGGGTGTGCACTGCCCTAGCTCTGCAGGGCCCATGGGAGGCCAGTTGGACCCGTCTCATCTGAGCAATGGATGGGAGACCCCTCTGCACAAATGGCTCTCACGCCTGCCCTGCAGCATCCACACAGGCAGAAGATTCAAATGGCCATCGCATGGCAGCCAGTCTGCTGAATGATGGGGTAGAATGTACGCAGCTGAGGTACGCTGGCCTCACCCGCCTGAGTAGCCTCTCCAGCCCAGAATACACAGACCTGTGCACCTCCTGGGCTGGGGCTAGCTGCCCTGGTGAGGACTGTTCCTGAGGCGGAAAAACTAATTTCTTCCTGTATCAGAGAAAGCACTTTGCAGAGCAGGGAAGGAATCCTGCCAGGAGAAGGACTGCTTTAGAAACTTTAGGCTGGTGGGGGTCTGCTGCTGGGAACCAAACCTCTGCATCAATAGGCACCAAGATGAAGACTTAACATTAAATCCACTAGGCAGGAAGAAAAATAAATTGAAGTGGAAGTCAACATATGTAAAAAAAAAAAATTGGTATAATGTGCTTATGAAAATAATGCAGGGGGAATTACATGGTATGCAAAAACCGTGTAATGCACATGTTATTTGCATGAAAATACAGTAGCTTCCTATGCCTGCTGTAACAAATTACTACAGACTTAATGGCTTAAACCAAACCTGCCATGTTCTGAATGTGGGACTTCAGACATTTTTTTCCTCTTCTGTAACTTTTTGTTTCCTTGTTTGTAAAATGGAGACAATGACATCTACCATGCAGGATTATTGTGAGGATTCATACATAAAGCATTAATCAAACAAACACCAAAAACCCAAACCAGTTGCTTTAGAGTTGATTCTGACTCATGGAAACTACATGTGTTTCTGAGTAGAACTGCCCTCCATAGGGTTCTCATGACTGTTACCTTACAGATAGAGATGGGCAGGCCTTTCTTCTGGGGTGCCTCTGGATAGGTTTGAACTGCTGACTTTTTGGTCAAAGTTCTGGTGACCTACTACCACTCTGACAAGAATATACCACAAATGGGATGGCTTGAACAAACAGGAGTTTATTCTCTTACAGTTCAGGAGGCTAGAAGTCTGAGTTCCAAGTGCCAGGCTCTAGGGGCTGGGTGAAAGCCCCTCAACCTTGAGCTTCAGCTCTGCCTCTTGCTCCTGGCCTACTGAAGTTAGAGGCATCTCTTCACTCAGGGAACTACTGGCTGCTAAAGCTAACAAGCCCAAGGTCGACACATAAAATGGCACAGTCCCCATGTTACCAAACCACATGGCAGGCCATTAATTCAAGCCCATTGTAAGTCCCAAGGTCAGCAGAGCATGGCTGCTGAACAACAACACAGCTACATGCAGGGTCCAAGCATGCCATAAACTAGAGACCACGCCCAAACTGCTTCTTATATATGGGAAGCAGACCACATACCCAAAGCAGCTACTCAGCTGCTCCAATAGGTTCCACCATGGAGTTAATTACCAGTCTCACCACTGAGAATAACTACATTCAGCTGCCCAGCCACTCAACCAGGCCCAGCCAAGTTGACACACAAATATAACCACCACAGTTAGTAACCCAGTGCTTAACCACTGGTGTTGCTCAGAGACGCCATTAAAGGCCCAAGAAATCGAAGTTGAAGTCGTTGCTAGAGTCATTATTCTGGGGATTCCAGAGACTTTCCCAAGGCAACAGTGGCAGGGCTGAGACCAGTGACTCCAACCTAGGGCATCTTCTGCTACCATATTAGGGACCTGTCCTTGCAGAGCCTTGGTGCTGAGATAGGGCCCTGAGCATATTTGTGGGTTGCCCAGGGCAGCCCAGGACATCAAAATCTAGATGAGTCCTTGCTTCTAAGATCCTGTCTGCAGTTCCTGTGTCTGGTCACAGCAGAAGCACCTCACGTCACATGGCCATTTGTGGGGCTTTGGGGCATTCAATTGGAAGTTGGTGTTCTTGCTGGGCTTTGCAGGGCAGAGGCACACGAAGATGCCTCTGCATGGTAGGGTATGCTGGGCTCACCTTAGTGCACATGGAGAGTGGCTTGTCCACTGGCTTCCAAGCCCCACTCAGTGGCAGGGAGTGAGATACTTTCCACCAGACTTCTGCTGCAGCAGCTCATCCAGAAACTATTTTATTGTCCTGGGCAGAATGAGCTCAGTTGTGGGAGAATGAGGCATTGGCTGCTAAGCGCTGCTGTTTGTCTTTTGGAGTCCCTCTCTGCTGTCAGACCTGGACCTAATAAACGGCACAAAGAGCTGCATAGACCCTGCCAACTGTACCCAACTGTGGGCCTGCCTGAAAACAATGTTCTTTCCACTTCCACCGACCTACCCAGACATGGGGCCAAAGGCACAGCTGCAGGGCTTGGGCCCTTCCTCAGCCTGGGGGAGCAGAAGGATATAAGAGGAAACAGATTTGTGCCATTTGGAAATGGAGGGTAGCCTGGAATTAGAAAACTCTTAGTCTAAACTCATAGGGTTGCTGTGAGTTGGATTTGACTCAGTGTCAGTAGATTTTGTTTTGGTTTTGGGTTTTTGTCCAAACTGCAGAGCTTTGTTACTTTTTCCCTGGTGAGTGTCAGGAACCCATTATCCACATCACCGTTGCACATCTGCATTGCCAGTGTTGATGACAGGTGGTGGTGTGTGTGTGGGGGTTGTTTGGCTTGTTCCAGCTGCCAGGATGGGTTGTAGGAAGTTGTGAGGGCAGGATTCATCTGCTTCTTTGACTGCCCCCTCCATTGTCCTTTTCCCATCCCCTCCATAATCCATTAGCACAGGGACAGAAAGAATGAGTGTCCCTAGTCACGTGTGACTTAAAAATCATTCAAAGTTAAGTTCAATGGATAAATTATATATTAAGAATCGCAGGCTTCGAATTGAGGAAATGCAGGGCAAACAGGATTGCATACATATGAGGAGCACAGGGGGAGGGTTACTGGATAGGGAGGGGAGAGACTGGGTTAGAGTTGGACATGGTAAATGGGGAGTGAAACTAAATGTACACATAACATTGAATATAAAACAAGCTCTTAAAAAAAAATAATAACGAAAAAAAGAAAAAAAGAATGGCAGGCTTTAGACTTGATCTAGTACCCAGTATGATTCTAGTGGTCTATGAGGGCCATTCCTGGATACCAGGTCACTCATAGTCACACCAAAGAGCCACTTGGAAGGTCTCTTCCTCATTAAAGCAGACTTGAAAATCCCAAAGGATCCACAAGAAAACTTCTAGAGCTAATAGTGGAAATTAGCAAAATTGCAGGGTATAAGGTCAACAAACAAAAATCAATTGGGTTTCTATACACCAGCAATGAGGAATCTGAAAGGGAAATTAGGGAAATAATCCATTTACAATAGCATCTAAGATGATAAAATTCCTACAACTAAATCTAACCAGGGACATGAAGGATTTATACGATGAAAACTATAAAACACTGCTGGAAAGAGATCAAAGAAGACTTAAGTAAGTGGAAAGATAGTTCATGTTCATGGATTGGAAGACTTAATATTGTTCAGATGTCAATACTACCCAAAGCAATCTATAGATTCAACTTAATCCCAATCAAAATTCCAACAACTTTCTTTACAGAAATAGTAAAACCTGTCCTCAATTCTATGTGGAAAGGTAAGAAGCCTTGAATAGCTAAAGCAATGCTGAAAGAGAAGAACAAAGTAGAAAGACTCCCATGTCCTTAATTTTAAATCATAGTATAGAGCTCCAGTAATCAAAGCAGCCTGCTACTGGTATATAAATAGACAGATAAACCAATGGAATACAATTGAGAGTCTAGCAATAAACCCACACATCCGTGGTCACCTGATTTTTGACAAGGGTCCAAAGTCCATTCAATGGGGAATGAAGCATCTCTTCAATAAATGGTGCTGGGAAAATTGGATTTCCACATGCAGAAAAATGAAACAGGACCTTTGTCTCACACCATACACAAAAGCAAATTCAACATGGATTAAGAACATAAATATGAAAACTAAAGCCATCAAATTCTTAGAAGAACAAACAGAGGCAACTATCAGGCCTAACTTTCCACAGTATTCCATCTAATAACAAAAGCACAAACAGCAAAAGACAAAATAAATAAATAAATGAGAACTCATAAAAACTCAAACCTTGAGTTCATCAAAAAAACTTTATCAGAAAAAGTAAAAAGACAGGTTACCAACTGGGAGACTATCTTTAGAAACCATATATCTGACAAGAATATAAATATATATATGAAATTTTGACAACAACAAAAAGACAACCCAATCATAAAATGGGTAAAGGACTTCAATAGACATTTCAACAAAGAGGACATTCCAGTAGCCACCAAATGCCTGAAAAGATGTTCAATATCATTAGCTGTAAGAGAGATGCAAATTGAAATCACGATGAGATACCATTTCACTCCCACTAGGAGGGCTAAGATAAAAATAAATATATAAAAATAGCAAATGATGACAAGGATGTGGGGAAATTGAAACCCTTATCCATTGCTGGTGGGAATACAAAGTGATATAGCCATTGTGGAAAACAGTGTATCAGGTCCTCAAAAAACTAAAAATAGAATTACCATATGACCCAACAATTCCATGCCTAGATATATACCCAAAAGACTGGAAAGCAAAGACTCCAAAAGAGACTTGTACACCAATGTTCATTGCAGCACTATCACAGTAGACAAAAGGTGGAATAATCTAATTTCCCATCATCAGATAAATGGATAAACAAAATGTGCTATGTAATACAATGGAATACTACTCAGCTAGTAGGAGAAATGTGGAAATTATCAAACAATATCATTAATATCACATGCAAGTAAAATCTTGCTGAAGATAATTTAAAAAATGGTTGCAGCAATATATTGACAAAGAACTTCCAGAAATGCAAGCTGGATTCAGAAGAGGATGTGGAACAAGGGATATCATTGCTGGTGTCAGATGGACCTTAGCTCAAAGCAAAGAATACCAGAAAGATGTTTACTTGTGTTTTATTGACTATGCAAAAGCATTCGATTGTGTGGATCATAACAAATTATGGATAACATTGAGAAGAATGGGAATTTCAGAACACTTGATTGTATTTATGAGGAGGCTGTCATTCAAACAGAACAAGGAGATACTGCATGGTTTAAAATCAGGAAGAAAGTGTGTCAGGGTTGTATCCTTTCACCACACTTATTCAATATGTATGCTGAACAAATAATTCAAGAAGCTGGACTATATGAAGAAGACCATGGCATCAGGATTGGAGGAAGACTCATAGTGCCTAAGGCATTTGACTGCTAAGAGAAGGCTGGTGGTTCAACCCACCAGCCACTTCTCAGAAGGAAGATTGGGCAATCTACTTCTGTAGAGATACCACCTCAGAAACCCAAGGAGGGGTCACTATGAGTCAGATCCGACTTGATGGCAGTGAGTTTGGTTTGGTTTGGCTTGCTTGCTGAAAGTGAGGATGACATGAAGCACTTTCTGATGAAGATTAAAGACTACATTCTGCAGTATGGATTACATCTCAACATAAAGAAAACAAAAATCCTCACAACTGGACCAATAAGCAGCATCACAATAAATGGAGAAAAGATTGAAGTTGTTAAAGATTTCATTTTACTTGGTTCCACAATCAACACCTATGAAAACAGCAATCAAGACATCAGATGACATACTGCACTGGGCAAATCTGCTGCAAAAGGCCTCTTTAAAGTGCTGAAGAACAAAGATGTCTTCTTGAAGACTAAGGTGTGCCTAACGCAAGCCATGGTATTTTCAATCGCCTCATATGCATGTGAGAACTGGACAATGAACAAGGAAGACTGAAGAAGAGTTGATGCTTTTGAGTTGTGGTGTTGGCAAAGAATACTGAAAGTACCATGGACTTCCAGAAGAATTAACAAATCTGTCCTGAAAGAAGTACCCAGAAATGTTCCTTGGAAGCAAGAATGGCCACATTTCATCTCACCTACTTTGGTCATGTTGTCAGAAGTGACCATTCCCTGGAGAAAGATATCATGCTTGGTAAAGTGGAGGGTCAACGAAGGAGGGGAAGGCCCTCAACGAGATGGATTGAGACAGTGGCTGCAAAGATGGGCTCAAGTGCAGCAAGCATTGTGAGGCTGACACAGGACCGGGAAGTGTTTCATTCTCTTGTACATAGGATTGCTATGAGTCAGAACCGACTCAATGGCACCTAACAACAATAGTAGGAGAAATTTAAGTCTTGATGCATGCCACAGTACAGATGGAGCTTGAAGACATTGTACTGAGGGAAGTAAGTCAGTCATAAAAGGACAAATATTATATGACCTCACTTATTTAAAAAGGCAAGAAAAGACAAATGTGTGAGACCACAGTTTACTCCTCAGAAGGAAGATGGGGAAATCTACTTCCGTAGTGATACTGCCTCAGAAACGCAGGGAGCAGTCACTATAAGTCAGGTCTGACTCAATGACACATAACAACAACAACACCAGGGCCAGGAGGGAGGGGGAAAGGAGTTAATGGTGATGGAAAAATCACATTGATTGAGGGTAGAGTTGCATACTTATTGCAATTGCCACCAATAAATTGTATACTTGTAAAAAATTGAATTGGCAAAAGTTGTGTGACATATTTACAACAATTAAAAAAAAAAAAAAGTAGCCACTGAGGCTACTTTGTACAACCAAACACCTCATGGGATTTGGCTCCTTGGGTTGGAGGTTTTGTGTCATGGTTTCATGGGCTATTCCAGTTAATTGGCCTGGTAACATATTTAGTGCTTCTCTTCTACCTCCTAGTTCACTGCATAGTGCCTGGGGTCTTAAAAGTTTGCAAGCAGACATCCTGTTGTAATAATTGGTCTCTGTCTGCTTGGAACAACAGAGAAAAGAGAGTCAGGAGTAAAAGGAGGATATGGAATGTGTAGCTAATTGCCTCCATGCCTCCATGAATAACTGTCTCCTTTGCCATGAGACCAAAAAAACTGGATGGTGCCCAACAACCATTACTGACCATATTGATCAAAGATTTCATAGAAGAATCCTGATCAAAAGGGTGACGGTGCAGAACAGAATTTCAAGTTCTTAATGACTCTAGACTTTCTGGAGCCATGGAGGCTGAATAAACCACTGAAACTATACTTTGAATAAAAAAATATCCCCTGAAGTCTTCTTAAAACTGAGCAATAGTTTAGCTTCACTAATATTAAAGGTCTGCTTTGAGCACTGTGCTCTTCTAAAAACTATCTGTATGGGATGAAGATTTCATTTTACATGGAGATCCACAGTCAACACCCGTGAAAGCAGCAGTTGAGAATTCAGTCAACATATTTCACTGGGAAAATCTGCTGCAAAAGACCTCTTTGAAGTGTTAATGAGCAAAGATATCACTTTGAAAATTAAGGTGCACCTGATCCAAGCCATGGTATTTTTAATACCTTCAGATGCATGTGCAAGCTGGACAATGAATAAAGAAAATCAAAGAATTGATGCCTTTGAATTGTGGTGTTGGTGAAGAATACTGAAAATACCATGCTCTGCCAAAAGAATGAACAAATCTGTCCTCGAAAAAGTGCAGCTGGAATGCTTCTTGGAAGCAAGAATGGCCAGACATCATCTCACCTACTTCAGTAATGTTGTCAGATGGGACCAGTTCCTGGAGAAGGATATCATGCTTGGTAAAGTAGAGGGTCAGCAAAAAGGAGGCAGACCCTAAACGAGATGGATTGACCCAGTGGCTGCAATGATGGACTCAAGCATAGCAACGATCATGAGGATGGTGCAGGACCAGGCAGCGTTTCATTCTGTTGTAAAAGGGTCGCTATGAGTCTGCACTGACTCGATGGCACTTAACAACAACAACAACATATGGGATCAGATTGACAACAGCAACTCGAAATATTAGACTGTCCCCTTAGGGGACAGTGAGTTTATGTCAAAGAGGGAGGAACAACTCAGAAAAGGAGGGAAAGAATGATTGCAGAACTCGAAGAATGTGATCAATGTCATTAAATTGTACATGTAGAAACTGTTGGATTTGTGTCTGTTTTGCTGTGTATATTCTCAAAAACGAAATAAATAAAGGGGAAGAAAAGTAGCAGACTTGACCTTTGAAGGAGCCAGTGTAAGCTCCATGATGTAGGCAACTTGGTCTCCTGCCCTCCAAATCCCCAGCTGGTGTGAGAGGCATGGGCTAGAGGAAAGCTCTCTAGGACATGGCAGCTGAGTCCCAGAGGATGATATCCACTGCACAGTCAGGACTCGTTTCCACTGTGACCGGGCTGCCAACAACCCAGGGCCAAGCTCCTTTGGGGCAGCACCGAAGCTGGTGGAGATCAGTGACCCTCATTATACCAGGCAGAGTCCTCACCACTGGTTATACTTCTCATCTACCATATTTTCATCCAACTACCCAAACTTCTACTGAATGCCTACTATTTGCCACTTTATGTGTTGAACACCAAGAACACAAAGAGAAAAAGTCATAGACCATGATCCCCTGGAGATTATACTCTGGTTGGGGGTATATGTGGAGGTTAGATGTGGAAGGAGGAGAGATGAGCAAGAATCATTGAGATGTAAGGTGACACATCCTGTAATAGGTATATGTCTACAGTAGTGTGGGAGCAATCAGAAGGAACAGTTGGCTTTTCAGAGGGAGGTGTGGTGTCAGAGGAATTTAGACCTTAGGTCTCTGAGGCATGTTTGTAGGATTGATAAGTCAGAGAACAGCAGGAGCAAAGGCATGGTGGCATGAAAGTAGTACAGAATGGGAACGCTGAATAGCTTCGAAGAAGCATAGGATGGATAATAGGAATACAAGAGATGATTCTCGAAGAATTTTGGGGAGATTAGGTTATACAGGCCTATTAAAGTATAAGTTCAGACCCTACATGGGAGAACAAGCAAATTTTAAGTGGTGGACATTATTAGACCACTTTTTCCCAACACCCCCATCCACTTCTTCTCCATCAGGAAGATGCAAGGACACCCTCTCCACCATCACGGGGCCAACAACCCAGAACACATACGGGCGCAACGAAGGGGCCTGGATGAAGGACCCCCTGGCCAAGGACGAGCGCATTTATGTGACCAATTATTACTATGGCAACACCCTGGTGGAGTTCCGGAACCTGGAAAACTTCAAACAAGGTATGTGTTATGGTTCCAACTCAGAGGCTTCTGCCCTTCACAGCTCTCCTCTGTTTTGGTCATTGGCCAAGTGTCTTTGGTGATGACAGTAGTTAAGAAGGGCAAAACCTTGCGATGGTTCAAGGACCTGGTGGAAGGGGGTCTCCTTTCTGCCCCCCTCACATTCTCTGCTCTTTCATTCTCTCAGCTCTCCTCCTCCTTCCAGCCCTGAGAGATGGGACAACCTGAAGTCCAGCCCAGAAGGCAGAAGGACTGCATAATAGTAGTAAAACATCCTACTTTCACATAGCCCTTGACCATTTGCCAACCACGCTTATATATATTAATGCACTTGATCCTTGAAACAACTCAGTGAGGCAAACAGAAATTATCCTCATTTGACAGATATAGATGCTGTTCTGGTTACCTAGTGCCACTCTGACAGGAATATACCACAAATGGGATGGCTTGAACAAACAGGAGTTTATTCTCTCATAGTTTGGAGGCTTTAAGTCCAAAGTGCCAGGCTCTAGGGGCTGGGTGAAAGCCCCTCAACCTTGGGCTTCAGCTCTGCCTCTTGCTCCCGGCCCACTGGAGCTAGAGGCATATCTTCACTCAGACAGCTACTGGCTGCTGAGGCTGAAAAACCCAAGTTTGACAAGTAAAAAGGCACAGTCCCGATGTTGCCAAACCACATGGCAGGCCATTAATTCAAGTCTATTGTAAGTCCCAGGGTCAGCAGAGCATGGCAGGCTGCTCAACAAAGACATGGCTACCTGCAGGGTCCAAGCGTGCCATAAGCTAGAGACCATTCCCCAAGGCTTCTGCTTATATACAGGAAGCAGACCACATTCCCTAAAAGCAGCTACTCAGCTGCTCCCAGTAGATTCCACCATGGAATTTCATCATGGGGAATACTACATTTAGCTGCCCAGCCACTCAACCAGGCCCAGCCAAGTTGACACACACACACTGAACTACCACAGATGCTAAGGCTCAGAATGGTTAAGCGATTTGCTATACAAAACTAGAAAGTGTCAGGGCCAAAACATGAACCCAGGCCTCCAGGCTTCTAATTGACTGTTTGCCCCATCCCACTAGGCTGCCTCACCTAACTAGCAAATTATCTCTTCCTCATTGCCCTGAAGCCTCCTGCCTTCTTACACCCCACAGGTCGCTGGAGCAATTCCTACAAGCTGCCATACAACTGGATTGGCACAGGGCACGTGGTTTACAATGGTGCCTTCTACTACAATCGGGCCTTCACCCGCAACATCATTAAGTATGACCTGAAGCAGCGCTATGTTGCTGCCTGGGCCATGCTCCATGACGTGGCCTATGAAGAGGCCACCCCCTGGAGGTGGCAGGGCCACTCCGATGTGGACTTTGCTGTGGATGAGAATGGCTTGTGGCTCATCTACCCTGCCTTGGATGATGAGGGCTTCAGCCAAGAGGTCATCATCCTGAGCAAGCTCAATGCCGTGGACCTGAGCACGCAAAAGGAGACCACATGGCGCACAGGGCTCCGGCGGAACTTCTATGGCAACTGCTTTGTCATCTGCGGGGTGCTGTATGCTGTGGACAGCTACAACCAGCGGAATGCCAACATCTCCTACGCCTTTGACACCCACACCAACACACAGATTGTTCCCAGGCTGCTGTTTGAAAACGAGTATTCCTACACTACCCAGATAGACTACAACCCCAAGGACCGCCTGCTCTATGCCTGGGACAATGGCCACCAAGTCACCTACCATGTCATCTTTGCCTACTGACACCTCTGTCCCCTATGAGCAGAAGCTGCAGAGGGGCCACTAGCACCTTGTATGTATGTGTGTGAGTGTGTGTGTAGGTGGGTATGTGTTGTTTAAAATATATATATATTATTTTGTATAATATTACAAATGGTAAAATGACAAGTTGGGTCTATTTTTTTTTTTTTTTTAAACATGGATTGTAGATCAATCCATACGTGTATGTGCTGGCCTCATCCTCCCCAGTTTATATTTTTGTGCAAATGGACTTCTCCTTTTGACCAGTAACTACCTTCCTTCTAACCCCTACCTTCCTTCTAACCCCCAATCCCTCCAGTTCCCAGATCTCAACTGGTGAGAAGGTTTCTTCATCTGGGTCTTGCAGGCAGACAACACCATAAGCAGGAGTGAAGGAGGCGAGAAAGAAGTACTAAGTGGCATTGGGGTGGGGGGTAACACAATGTATTGGACAAATTTTAAAAAACCCAGGAAAAAAAATACTTTTATACAAAAAAATAAAGAAGAAACTTAAACTCACCTAAAAATGCTTTCTTGCTTATCACTGATAATTCCTGGCCGTGTGTTTGATCCGGAGGGTGGTGCGGTGTCGGTGTCCACAGGGCTGTTCTGGACACTCAGCTCTGTTTCTGTCCAGCTGCTTCCAAGGAGCTCCCTCTCCCCTCCTGATAAGGGCCTTCCGTGTAGGAAATTTGGAGTAAGCTGACCTCTTGCTGTCCTAATTTCTTTTCCACCGTCACACCACCTTCCTGACTCTGTTCTGCTTTTTTTTTTTTTTTTTTTTTTGCATTTTACCTATGATGTGGAAACCTGCTAGTTCCTTAGTCCAGCCTGACGTGGCCTGGTGTCAGGCACTGTCTTAGTTTCTTGTGGCTGCTATAACAGTTTAGCACAGACTGGATGACTTAAATCCATAGAAGGTTATTCTTTCACAGTTCTGGAGGCAGAAGTTCAGGGTCATGCTCCCTCCAGATGCTCTAGGGGAGAATTAGCTTCTTGCCTCTTCCAGCTCCTTATTGGCCTGTGGCTGCATCACTGCAGTCTCTGCTTCCATCATCACACTCCCCCTTCCTCCTCTGTGTATGTCTGTGTCAAATCTCCCTCTGCTTCTACAAGTACTCTCCAAGTAATGGCATAGGGCCTACTTGGATAATCAGGATAATCTTCCCATCAAAAGATCCTTAACTTAATCACATCTGCAAAGATGCTTTCTCCAAATAAGTGACATTTACAGGTTCCAGGGATTCCCAAAACCAAACCAAACCCTTTGCCATTGAGTTGATTCCACCTCATAGCATGCAGCCCTATAAGACAGAGCATAATTGCCCCAGAGTATTTTTAAGGCTGTAAATTTTTACAGAAGCAGACTGCCTCATCTTTCTCCTGTGGAATGCCTGGTAGGTTTGAACCACCAACCTTCTGGTTAGCAGCTGAATGCTTTAACCACTACACCACCAGAGCTCTAGGGATTTGTGGTGGTGGTGTTGTTAGGTGCCGTTGAGCTGGCTCTGACTCATAGCGACCCTATGTACAACAGAACTAAACACCACCTGGTCCTATGTCAGCCTCACAATCTTTGATATACCAGAGCCCATTGTTGCTGCCACTGTGTCATTCCATCTTGTTGAAGGCCTTCCCCTTTCCCGCTATCCCTCTACTTTACCAAGCATGATATCCTTCTCCAGGGAATGGTCCCTTCTGACAACATGACCAGAGTAGATTAGATGAAGTCTGACCACTCTCACTTCTAAATAACATTCTGGCTGCACTTCTTCCAGGACAGATTTATTCATTCTTCTGGCAGTCCATGGTACTTTCAGCATTCTTTGCCAACACCACAACTTAAAACCATCAACTTTTCTTCAGTCTTCCATATTCATTGTCCAGTTTTCACATGCATATGGAGCTATTGAAGACACTATGGCTTAAATTAGGTACACCATAGTCTTCAAAGAGACATGTTTGCTCTTCAGCACTTTAAAGAGGTCTTTTGCAGCAGATTTGCCCAGTGCAACACGACATCTGATTTCTTGACTGTTGCTTCCATGAGTGTTGTTTGTGGAACCAAGTAATATGAAATCTTTGACAATTTCAATCTTTTCTCCATTTATTGTGATGCACTTACTGGTCTGGTTGTGAGGA
>NW_006921631.1:15565519-15576575 GCF_000298275.1 Orycteropus afer afer
CTTCCGTTGGCATCGATTGTAGAACCAAGCAACGTGAATTCTTTGACAACCTCAATCTTTTCTCCATTTATTGTGATGCACTTACTGGTCTGGTTGTGAGGATTTTTTTTTTTTTTTTATGTTGAGGTGTAATTCATACTGCAGACTGTAGTCTTTAATCTCCATCAGTAAGTGCTTCAAGTCATTTTCACTTTCAGCAAGCAAGGTTGTGTTTTCTGCATATCACAGGTTATTAATGAGTCTTCCTCCAATTCTGATGCCACATTCTTCTTCATATAGTCCAGGTTTTCAGATCATTCAGCATGCAGATTGAATAAATATGGCAAAAAGATACAACCCTGACACACTCCTTTCCTGATTTTAAACCATGGAGTATCCCCTTGTTCTGTTCCAATGACAGCCTCTTGGTCTATGTACAGGTTCCTTGTGAGGACAATTAAGTGTTCTGGAATTCCCATTCTTCTCAATATTACCCATAATTTGTTATGATCTACAGAGTCGAATGCTTTTGCATAGTCAATAAAACACAAGTAAACATTTTTGTGGTATTCTTTGCTTTGAGCCAAGATCCATCTGACATCAGCAATGATATCCCTTGTTCCACTCCCTTCAGGTAGTAGGCACTGTTGAAAATACAAAGCTGACTATGACCTACCCCCTCCTTTGGTTTAAATGGGTCCATTGCCGTGGAGCTGATTCTGACTCATAGCAACCCTGTAGGACAGAGTAGAACTGTCCCAAAGGGTTTCCAAGGCTGTAAATCTTCACGGAAGCAGACTGCCACATCTTCCTCCTGCAGGGTGGCTGGTGGGTTCAAACTTCTGACTTTGGCTTAGCAGCCCAATGCTTTAACCACTGAACCACCAAAGCTCCTTTAAGACAAAATAGTTGACAGAAAATCTGAAAAATCCTCAACAGGCTTCTGAGGTGGTGGAAGGAGGGCAGGACCCAGGGATGCCAAGAGAAGACAAGCACATCATACTGCTGAACTGCACGTCTCTCTGTCAGGGAACAGCTGCTGCTGGGGGAGCCATCTGTCTGTGCAGCCCTTAGATCCCTCTCCCCCACCTGTACACACTCCCCATTCAGTCAATCCCTGTGCTGCTGACATCTCCCCACGTGGGTGGGAGGCTTCACATTTTCAAATATGTCAAATTTCAAACATTTTCAGATAATAAATACCTCAGTAGCTTCGTGTCATGCTGGGGGTGTTTGGGTCAAAGCCACCTCAGCAAGTGCCTGTCAGCTTGGGTGAAGGTTGGAGGGAGGGAGATGGTGTGTCCAGGGTTCAGAAAGAAGTTTGGTGGATGAAAGTGGCAGTAGAGTTACCATAACCAGAGGAGGAGCAAGCATTTCCTCCCTAAAACTCTATACCCTCTGTCAAGCCCTCGGTTGGAAACTGAAGCAGGCACCAAGCCTGAGCCCCAGGTAGGGTTGCTCTGAGGGGCTGGGCTAAGCCTCTAGGAAAGAATAGCAATCACATCATATGGAAAGGTTCTCTCTAGATCTGTCTGCTTACGTAAAATGACATATTTACAAGTTCCAGACTCCTATCCAGACTCGTCCTACCACTCCCTCCTGGGGCCCTCAGTGTCAGTTGCCCAGTGGCCAGTGTAGAGCATTTGTCCCTTCACCAGCTGTGTCCAGCCCTCAGCTCAGGCTCTGTGCTACTGTCCACAGAGCCTCCAGTGTTCCCATTTTTCAGGTCTTTGACTAACCCCCTAAGGGCTCTGCTAGATTGCTGTGTCCATAAAGGCCTCAGACATCAAGGTTCCAGGGCAGGGTGACCCATGAGTGTAGGCATCAGGAGTCAGCAGTTAGGGTCAGGGCTTGGTCAGGCCCCAGCTCTCAAGCAAACTAATTGTTTCTGGGAGGCCTGGATGGCAAGCATGGTCAGAGGGTCCCAGAGGCAGCCAGAACAAGAGCTGGGAAGCCTGAAGGCAGGAAGGGCAAAGCAGAGGTCAGGAAGGCAGTATTGCCTAAGCCAAGGAGGGCCCTTTCCCTGACCTCCATGGCCAGAATCTTTGGGGCCCAGGACCAAGGCAGTCAGCAGGTAAGGAGGGCAGCTCCTCACCCCATGAGGCTGTACAGAGCTGGCATGTGGGAGATTCTAGGATCAGTCTGGAAACTCATGTACTCACTTTACTGAGAGTCAGTTTCCCTAATGTAGCTCCTCTGAGCCTCCTCCAGTCCCACTCTGTAGTGTGTCCTCACATCCTGACCCTCCAGTATGTCAGGGAACTCTCACTGCTTGGAGAGCAAGGCGGGGGTGGTGGTGGTGAGGAGCAGCTCCCTGGGGATGACAGCTGCAATTCCTCAGGTGAATTAATTGCCCAAGAGTCAAACTGTCCCCTCAGGCCAGATGAGGAACTGCTCCCCAGGCACCTTCCCCACTGCCTGGAAGGGGGAAGCAGGAAGGAGGAAGGGATTGCTGGAGACTGCAGAGTGAGTGATGGCAGGCCTGAAGCTGGGTGGTCTGAAATAATTTCCCTGAGCACATCCAGATTTCTCCAAGTAGTTTTCTCATCACGGAATTAAATTTTGGAAACATCAAGATCTAGAGAATGAGTTCCCAGAAGACTAGAAAATAGAAAAAAATAGGCAGGTTGTATTCCACCTGTTGGTGTGTGCTGTAAGACCCAAATAACCTTGACCTTCTTGACCTCATCTCACCTGTAAGATCGTGGTTTTTCCAGCACTCATACAGTATTTGCTGATTTAGTCTTCTCCAAGTATTATAACCCCTTGCCAAATAGAGCATTTTAATTACCTACTGCTGATGGGAAATACATTTACCTTAAAAAAAAAAAAAAAAAGTACTTCCCAACTGAATAATCTCAAAAGTAAAGAAATGCAAAAGATTAATAATTTTCCTTCCATTCTTTTTGCATTTAATTTATGTATGCATTTATTCATTCAGAAATATTCACAGAGTCACTATGAGGATATTCTAGTGGGGGACAGGAAAAAGAAACACATTTAAGTAGTATGACAACTGGAGGGACCTGGTGGTGCAGGTTAAGCAATTGATTAGAGATTTGAACCAGGGGCTTCCAACCATTTCATTCTGGTTGGACCTCCTGCTGAGAATTTTTATTTCCACACCAGGTGGAATCTACAATTCCTACAACTGTAGATCTAAATCAGAATCTACAATTTAACAAGTTGTCTATAAGATGTCTACATAAGAATCACCTAGGGATCTTGTTAAAATGCAGATTCTGATTCAGTATGTCTGGGGTCAAGAGGCAAATTCTCAGCAGAAGATCAAACTGCAATGAACCAGCTTGAAGCCCCTGGTTCGAACCTACCAGATGCTCCAGCTGCTCCACTGGAGAAAGATGTGGCAGTCTGTTTCCATAAAGATTACAGCCTTGGAAACCCTATGGGGAAGTTCTACTCCGTCATATAGGGTCACTCTGAGTCAGAATCCACTCAACAGTAACATTTTTCTGTTTTCTTTTTAATGACAGTTGGCAATAAAATCGGGAGCTCTGGTGGCATAGTGCCTAAGGCATTTGACTGCTAACCAGAAGGCTGGTGGTTCAAACCCACCAGCCACTCCTCGGAAGGAAGATTGGACAATCTACTTCCATAGAGACACCACCTGGGAAACACAAGGAGGAGTTGCTTTGAGTTGGATACAACTTGACGGCAGTGAGTTTGGTTTTGGTTTGACAATAAAATAAAGTAAGAAAGGATATGATGCACAGCATCTCTTTGAAGGAATGCATGGCATTCTTTAAGGCATTCTACAATGTTCCTCCAACTGAGATGTTGTTAGGTGCTATCGAGTCAGTTTCAACTCATAACAACCCCGTAGACAACAGAACAAAACACTGCCCAGTCCTGTGCCAGCCTCACAATCATTGCCATGCTTTAGCCCATCATTGCAGCCACCGTGTCAATCCATCTCATTGAGGGTCTTCCTCTTTTTCTCTGAGCCTTTACTTTACCCAGCATGATATCCTTCTCCAGGAATTGGTCGCTTCTGACAATGTGACCAAAGTATGAGAGACACAGTCTGGTCATTCTTGCTTCTAAGGACCATTCTGGCTGTACTTCCTCCAAGACATATTTTCATTCTTCTGGTACATTCAATATTCTTTGCCAACACCACAATTCAAATGCATCAACTCTTCTGCAGTCTTCCTTATTCCTTGTCCAGCTCTCACATGCATATAAGCCTATTGAAAATACCATGGCTTGTGTCAGGTGCACCTTAGTCTTCAAAGTGCTCTTAAACTCTTTAAAGAGTTCTTTTGTAGCAGATTTGCCCAGTGCAATACATCATTTGATTTCTTGATTGGTGTTTCCACAGGCGTTGATTGTGGATCCAAGTAAAATGAAGTCCTTGACAACTTCAATCTTTTCACCATTTATCATGATATTGCTTATTCATCCAATTGTAAGGATTTTTGTTTTCTTTGTGTTGAGGTGTAATCCATACTGATGGCTGTAGTCTTCCATCATCATCAGAAAGTGTTTTGAGTCTTCACTTTCAGCAAGTAGAGCTGTCATCTCCACATGTTGTTGTTATGTGCCCTCGAGTCAGACCTGACTCAAAGCGACCCCTCCTTGGGTTTCCGAGGTGGTATCACTACAGAAGTAGATTGCCCAACCTTCCTTCCAAGGAGTGGCTGGTGGGTATGAACTGCCAGCCCTCTGGTTAGCAGTCAAATGTGTTAGGCATTATGCTACCAGAGCTCCTAATATAGCAGGTTGTTAATGAGTTTTCCTCCAATCCTGATGCCTCATTCTTCTTCATATTGTCCAGTTTCTTGGATTATTTGCTCAGCATATAGATTAAGTAAGTATTGTGAAACTATACAACCTTGGCAGACATCTTTCCTGATTTTAAACCATTCAGTATTCCCTTGTTCTAGTCACATGACTACCTCTTGGTCTATGTGCAGGTTTCTCACAGTACAATTAAGTGTTTTGGAGTTTTAATTCTTCTCAATGTTAATCATAATTTGTTATGATCCACACAGTTGAACCTTTGCATAGTCAATAAAACACAGGTAAACATCTTTCTGGCATTCTTTGCTTTCAACTAGGATCCATCTGACATCAGCAAGGATGTTCCTTGTTCTATGTCCTCTTCTGAATCTGGCTGGAATTTCTGGCATTTCCCTGTAGATGTACTGCTACAAGTTTTTAAATTATCTTCAGCAAAGTTTTACTTGTATGTGATAGTAATGATACTGTTCGATAATTTCCACATTCTGTTGGATCATCTTTCTTTGGAATGAGCACAAATGTGGATCTCTTCCAGTTGGTTGACCAAATAGTTGTCTTCCAAATTCCTTGGCTAAATGAGTGAGTGCCTCCAGTGTTGCATCCATTTGTTGAAACATCTCAATAGGTATTCTGTCAATTCCTGGAGGCTTATTTTTCAGCAATTCCTTTACTGCAACTTGGATTTCTTCCTTCAGTACCATCAGTTCTTAATCATATGCTACCTCCTGAAATAGTTAAATGTGGCCCAATTCTTTTTGGAACGGTGATTCTGTGTATTCTTTCCATCTTCTTTTGATGCTTCCTGCATTGTTCAATATTTTACCCATAGACTCCTTCAATATCGCAACTTGAAGGTTGAATTTTTCTTCAGTTCTTTCAGCTTGAGAGATGCCAATTGCGGTCTGCCTCTTTGATTTTCCAACTCCAGGCCTTTGTACATTTCATTATAATACTTTGTCCTCTCAAGCTGTCCTTTGAAATCTTCTGTTCAGCTCTTTTCTTTATTATTTCTTCCATTTGCTTTAGCTGATGTCCATTCAAGAGGAAGTTTCAGAGTCTCTTATGACATCCATTTTGGTCTTTTCTTCCTTTCCTGTCTTTTTAATGACCTTTTTCTTTCTTCATGTATGATATCCTTCCACAACTCATCTGGTCTTTGGTCACTAGTGTTCAGTGCATCAAATCTATTCTTCAGATGGTTTCTAAATTCAGGTGGGAGATACTCAGGGACATATTTTGGCTCTCATGGACTGGTTTTAATTGCCTTCAGCATCAACTTAAACTAGCATATGAGCAATTGATGGTGTGTTCCACAGTCAGCACCTGGCCTTGTTCAGACTGATGATATTGAGCTTCTCCATTACCTCTTTCAGACATAACTAATTTGATTCCTGTGTATTCTATCTGGTGAGGTCCACATATATAGTCACCATTTATGTTGTTGCAAAAAAGGTATTTGCAGTGAATAAGTCTTTGTGCAAAATTCTATCATGCAATCTCCAGATCATTTCTATCACCAAGGCCATATTTTCCAACTACCGATGTTTCTTCTTTGTTTCCAGCTTTTGCATTCCAGTCATCAGTAATTATCAATGCATCTTGATTGCATGTTTGGTCAACTTCAGACTGCAGAGGTTGGTAAAAATCTTCAGTTTCTTCATTTTTGGCTTTAGTGGTTGGTGAATAAATCTTAATAATAGTAGTATTAACTGATCTTCCTTGCAGGCATATGGATATTATCCTATCACTGACTACATTGCATTTCAGTATAGATCTTGAAATATTCTTTTTGAGGACAACTGTGATGCCATTCTTCAATTTGTCACTCCTAGCATAGTAAACCATATGGTTTTCTGATTCACAACAACCAGTGTCAGTCTACTTCAGTTCATTAATGCCTAGGATAACAATCTTTATGTGTCCATTTCATTTTTTACAACTTCCAGTTTTCTTAGATTCATACTTAATACATTCCACATTCTGATTATTAATGGATATTTGCAGTTGTGTTTTTCATTTTGAGTCATGCCACATCAGCAATGAAGGTCCTAAAAGCTTTACTCCATCCATGTCATTAAGGTCACCTCTATTTCGAGGAGGCAGCTCTTCCCCGGTCATATTTTGAGTGCCTTCCAGCCTGAGGGGCTCATCTTCTAGTAGTATATCAGACAATGTTTCCATGCTATTCATGAGGTTTTTAGTGGCCAATTTCCCGTCCCCCCCCAAAAAAAATTCACTGGCCATATCCTTCTTCCTAGTCTGTCTTAGTCTGGAAGCTCCATTGAAGCCTGTCCACCATGAGTGACCCTGCTGGCATAGCTTTCAGCATCACAGCAACACACAATCGACTACAGTGTGACAAATTGACAGAGGAGTGGTGGCCCAGTGAAATAAGAAAAATGTAGCTTTTGAAAAACAACAAATAGTCAGGAGTTTTGCTGAGCCATAAAAGCCCAAGGACAGCTTGAATTTAGGTAAAAGGTAATGTCATTATGTGCCATTGAGTCGGATCTGACTCATAGCGACCACTCCTTGGGTTTCCAAGGCAGTATCACTACGGAAGTAGATTGCCCAACCTTCCTTCCGATGAGTGGCTGGTGGGTTTGAACCACCAGCCTTGTGGTTAACAGTCAAGTGCCTTAGGAACCACGCTACCAGAGCTCCTAAAAGGGAATGTTAGCATACTAAAACCCATTCCCCTGGGCAGAGATTTAACTTATAATGAGACATGCTATGAGCTGCCCCCTTTGTGCCCTATACTGTGGATGTGCATGCTTAGCCTGTAATTATATGAATTGTATGTATAACATGATCCTGATGTAATTTTCACCCTATAAAAGAAACTTGGAAAGCACCTAGAGGCAGGCAGAATCTAAGGGAATTACCTTCTGTCTCAGCTCATGCACAGACTTAATAAAGGCCATGTCCTATGCTCTTCATCTTGGTGTGTGTTTATTGCCATCAGTCACTCTGGGCAAAGGACCCAGTGCTTGGTGGGTATCGGATGTAGTGAAAGATAGGAGGTGAGGGACTTGACTGTTATATAGGCAGGTCAGAAAAAGCCTGTCTAATAAAGTGACATTGGTCAGTCAGAGGACCTCTGGTGGCATAGTGCCTAAGGCATTTGACTGCTAACCAGAAGGCTGGCAGTTCAGTAAAGTGACATATAAGCAGAAAAAAATATGACCAGAGGCTGGGAATGCAAATTATCTGGAAGTAGACAGTGAAGAGCAAAAGCCCTGAAGAAGCCCTAGCTGACTGTGCCATCCCAGAGGTCTCACTGGCCCTTGGTGAGGCTGGTAGATGTAAATGAATTAATAAATACTGAACCAGTGCTGGGTGTCTTGAGACTCGTGGTAGTTAAATTTGTATGCCAACTTGGCTGGGCCTGGTTGAGTGGCTGGGCAGCTGGTGGTAATTATTCCCCATGATGAGACTGACAATCAATTCCATGGTGGGATCTACCACAAGCAGCTGAGTAAGTAGTTGCCTTTGGGATGTGGTCTGCTTCCTGTATATAAGGAGAAGCCTTGGGGATAGTCTCTAGCTTATGGCACGCTTGGACCCTGTGTGTAGCCATGTCATTGTTTAGCAGCCTGCCATGCTCTGCTAACGTTGGGACTTATAATGGATTTGAATTAATCGCCTGCTGTGTGGTTTGGTAACATCGGGACTGTGCCATTTTATTTGTTGACCTTGGGCTTGTTAGCCTCAGCAGCCAGTAGCTGCCTAAGTAAAGAAAAGCCTCTCGCTTTGGTGGATTGGGTGCCTGAGGCAGAGCTGAAGCCCAAGGTCGAGGGGCTTTTACACAGCCCCTAGAGCCTGGCACTTTGAACTTGGACTTCTAGCCTCCAAACTGTAAGAGAATAAACTCCTGTTTGTTCAAGGCATCCCATTTGTGGCATATTCTTGTCAGAGTGGTACTAGGGAACCAGAACAAGACTGAACATTTTTGATGCTCTGCTCATGTCCATGACTGAATATAAAAACAGCACTAGTATTTATTTGTTGTTGTTGTTATTTGCCATCAAGTCAGCCCCGACTCATAGCGACCCCTCCTTGGGTTTCCGAGGCAGTATAACTACGGAAGTAGGATAGCCCAACCTTCCTTCCGAGGAGTGGCTGGTGGGTTTGAACCGCCAGCCATCTGGTTAGCAGGCAAGTGTCTTAGCCACTATGCTACCAGAGCTCCTTCCCAACACACTAGGTTGTGACAAAGTTTATGCTGATGTCACTTACTATTCCAACACATCTGAACACAATTAGATGATAGCAGGTAAGTCTTCTCCAAACCCTACCACTGGGGAAGAAGGAAGTTTGATATAGGATACAGTCCCAGGGCCTGGGTCTTAGACCTGGCTCCCCTACTTAGCCTTTCTGAGCTTGGCTATCATCTGTAATATGGGAGAACCACACTCTGCCCATATGGAGGTGTGCTAGGGAAAAAGACCCCAGATTAAAAAATTCCTGTTGTTGTTATGTGCCGTTGAGTCAGACCTGACTCATAGTGACCCCTCCTTGGGTTTCCGAGGCAGTATCACTACAGAAGTAGATTGTCCAACCTTCCTTCCAAGGAGTGGCTGGTAGGTTTGAACCGCCAACCTTCTGGTTAGCAGTCATGTGCCTTAGGCACTAGGCCACCAAAGCTCCCTATAAGGTAATACCAGGACACTAACTTTTACTTGGGGAGCTCTGGTAGCATAGTGCCTAAGGCACTTGACTGCTAACCAGAAGGCTGGTGGTTCAAACCCACCAAGCCATTCCTTGGATGGAAGGTTGGGCAATCTACTTCCATAGAGATACTGCTTCAGTAATCCAAGGAGGAGTCCCTATGAGTCGGTCCAACAGCACATAAGAACAACAACAACATTTAACTTAAATTAGATAACATGCATCTGATTGGTTATTTTCAGTAAATGCCCAGGCAAGTTCCCTAGTTCTCTGTGTGAGCACCTTACTGCATACTAGTTAATCTACTTTCAAACACTCTTCCTGAGGGCAAACTGCTATTCCTTGGGCTTGCCTGGACTTGTCTAAACATACCCACATTGTTGGTTCATTGGCCAGAAGGGCTTGCCTGGACTTGTCTAAGCATAGCCATATGGTTGGTTCAATGGCCAGAAAGCACTGGGAAAGTAACCTAAAGAACTCAAATGGCATCTGAATTTATGTCAAGGCTCAAAAGGGAATTAGGACTCCAGCTGTAGATTGCAGCTTTCCACAAACCAAGTGCTTTACAATTTAAGTTCTCATGCAAAGGGTAGGTATAAGGAAGAAACAAAGCAGCACAAGTATAATTAAAAGAAAATGCCACTTTCAATGCCTAAAGCTCAATTCCTTGTTTTCATTCCCCAAACCAGCTCCTCCTTTAAAACCCAAAACACCAAACTCACTGCTGTCAATTTGATTCGATTCAATTCGATCCAACGCATAGTGACCTCTCCTATCTCTACAAAAGTAGATTGCCCAATCTTCCTTCTAAGGAATGACTGGTGGGTTTGAACCACCAGCCTTCTTAGCAGTCAAATGCCTTAGGCACTACACCACCAGAGCTCCTCCTTTAGACTTCTCTAATAGTCCTGGTCCCATGAGATATATGCTTGGAAGTCCTTTTTTACTCCCTCCACTATGGGTCTCCATGACAATTTAGCTACCAAACCAAAAAACCAAACTCACTGCCATTGAGTTGATTCCAACTCATAGTGACCCCCTTTGAGTTTCCGAGGTAGTAAATCTTTATGGAAGTAGATTGCCCAACCTTCCTTCCGAGGAGTGGCTAGTGGATTTGAATGGCCAGGCTTCTGGTTCGTAGTCAAATGCCTTAGGCACTACACCACCAGAGCTCCTACTATGCCACCAGAGCTCCTTAAATGAGCTACCAAGACCTCAGCTATTCCTTTCCTCCATAGGCACTGGGATGCACAGACTCTAGTGGAAGAACTCCAGTTCTATTCTGTTTGGCTGTGTCATCTTGGACGAGACACTGAACTTCTTGGAGCCTCATTTTCCTTATCTTTAAAATGTAATAAACTTGTCTTCTAGGCTGTTTGGGGATTTAATGACATAACATATAATGTGTAATGCACATGATAGGTACCCAATATTTTACCCAAAGAGGGTCTCCATGAGTCAGAATTAACTAGGTGGCAGCGAGTTTGGTTTTGAATATTTTATTTTCATTTTTCTTTTGAAAACTTCCAATCGTGCAAAAAAAAAGAGAGAGAGATTATAATGAACCCTGCATATTCTTATCACCAAATTTAACAATCATCAAATTATTATATCTGCTTCATTGGCTTTAAAAAAATAGATA
>NW_006921631.1:15577565-15579588 GCF_000298275.1 Orycteropus afer afer
TATCTGCTTCATTGGCTTTAAAAAAATAGATAAATATTTTAATGAAATCATAGACATCATGCCATTTACCCAAAACACTTCAGTAAGCATCTCTCTGGTCTCTCTCTGAACAAAAGATTTCCTAGGGTGTTTAAAGAGTTTTAGGCAGGAATAACTCACTACAGGTGATTCAACTCATAGCGAGCCCTCCTTGGGTTTCTGAGGCGGTATCACTATGGAAGTAGATTGCCCAACCTTCCTTCCAAGGAGTGGCTGGTGGGTTTGAACTGCCAGCCTTCTGGTTAGCAGTCAAGTGCCTGAGGCGCTATGCCACCTTTCACCCAGTTTCCCCTAATATTGTGGTCTTATACAATCATGATACATATGTCAAAACTAAAGCACCAATATTGGTACATTAGTATTAACTAAACTCCAGTAAAGTCTCTTTTAATCTAGAATAGTCCTTCCAGTACCCCACACCCGTTCTTTCATGTCATTAACTTGCTAAAGAAACTGTTGGTTGTCCTGGGAGTGTCTACCTTCAACCTTTATCTGATTGCTTTATCTGTTGTTCTTTAACTTATTCCTCTCTCTCCTGTTTTCCCTTTAAACTGGAAGTTAGATCTAAAGACTTAATTAGATTCATCTTAAACATTTTTGGCAAGAAGACTTCATAGATGATGCTGTAAACTTGATGCTCAATATTTTCCATATTTGCCCTATGTTGTAGAGCAACATCACAGACCAAACCAAAACCAAACTCACTGCAGTGGAGTTGGTTCCGACTCCTAGCAACCCTTCCTTGGGTTTCCGAGGCAGTATCACTACGGAGGGAGCTCTGGTAGCATAGTGGCTAAGACACTTGCCTGCTAACCAGACGGCTGGTGGTTCAAACCCACCAACCACTCCTCGGAAGGAAGGTTGGGCAATCCTACTTCCGTAGGGGTTTGACTCGACGGCACATAACAACAACAACAACAATCACTACAGAAGTAAATTGTCCAACCTTCCTTCCGAGGAGTGGCTGGTGGATTTGAACCACCAACCTTCTGGTTAGCAGGCAAATGCCTTAGGCACTTAATTAAAAGAGAAAGAGGTTTACTGAGGGGTAGAGATGGTCCAAACTAGGAAGACATTTAAATTCACAGAATGAAAATGGCTGTTCTGTTGATAAATAAGGAAAAATAAAATTTTGTAGAGTTAGGGCAGGAACTAAATACACAAAATCATATTTGGCTAGAAGACAATCAGGGAGACAAAGATGGGATATCTAAAAGTGGGGATTTAGCCAGGATAGGTACATAATACATAAGTGGGATTTCATGATTGGTTAGGGATACGCCCTTAAATTTATCACAAGATGGTCACAGGACTGTGGCGGGACAGGTTTTTTTTCTCGTAACCTGTTTAGTAAAATTGCTTCCTCAATCACTGATTCTGGGGTCCGTTGTAAAGATTTCATTTATCAATAATGCTGCTATCACATCTTGAGGAGCTCTGGTGGCGTAGTGCCTAAGGCACTTGACTGCTAACCAGAAGGCTGGTGGTTCAAACCCACCAGCCACTCCTCAGAAGGAAGTTTGGGCAATCTACTTCCATAGTGATACCACCTCAGAAACCCAAGGACGGGTCGCTGTGAGTCGGAACCATTTCAAGGGCAGTGAGGTTGGGTGTTTCTTGTTTTTGTGCTTTTTATTATCACGTCTTGAATAGATTGTGATATCCTGCTCCTTCCAGACCTCAGAAAGAAAAGGAATGTCTCCTTTAGGGTAAACAGTCAGCATCAAGGTTAGAAGAACTGCTATTAGCAAAGGTAGCTTTAAAATTCAATGTGGAGTCTAGACTCATGTCAAGACATTAAAGGAGTTAAGGCTCTGCTTTCAGATGGCTCTGTTTACACACACCAAGTGCCTCTGATTTTAAGCTCTCATACACCTATTCTTGTTACCCTCCCGAGGGGGACCGGGTCTCCGGGAGCAAGGTAAGCACGGGCGTAGCACAGAGTAGCAGGCCGGAAGAGCAGGAGAAAGGGGTAAAACCCAGG
>NW_006921631.1:15582588-15599780 GCF_000298275.1 Orycteropus afer afer
GGGATCGGGCAGTGTTTCGTTCTGCTGTGCATGGGGTCGCTATGAGTTGGAAACGACTCGACGGCACTTAAAAACAACAACAACAACACCTATTCTTTCCACTGCCCTTTTCCAGCTTCACCACCCTAGGATGCCATGCTACAAACACATCATGCCTGCTCTACCTGCAGCCTGAGCTTCCTTCAACCCACACAGATCTGTTGAGCCCACTGCTGATTGTCCCCAATCTTCCTTTGATCATTTCCCTGTAATTGTCAGGTTGAACAAGAGTGCCTTTTGGGTTGTAATCCTCAAGGCACTTTATTTTTTACTACTATTATCCCTCTGTATTAGCATAGTGCCTAAGGCACTTGACTGCTAACGAGAAGGCTGGTGGTTCAAACCCACCAGCCACTCCTCGGAAGGAAGGTTGGGCAATCCTACTTCTGTAGTGATACTGCTCGGAAACCCAAGAAGGAGTCGCTATGAGTCGGGGCCGACTCGACAGCACATAACAACAACAACAACATCCCTCTGTATTAGTTTCCTCAAGCTGCTGCTGCTGCTGCTGCAAAAAATCACAAAGTGTGGCTTCAAACAATAGAAATGTATTGTCCTACAGTATTGGAGACTGTTGTTGTTAGGTGCCCTCAAGCTAGTTCAAACTCATAGCAACCTCATGTACAACAGAACAAAACACTGCCTAGTCTTGCACCATCCTCACAATCATTGCTGTTTGAGACCCTTGCTGCAGCCACTGTGTCAGTCCATGTTGTTAAGGGTTTTCCTCTTTTTTGCTGACAGCTGCTTTACCAAACATGATGTCCTTCTTCAGGAGCTGGTCCCTCTTGATAACATGTCCAAAGTACCAGAGATGAAATCTCACCATCCTTGCTTCAAAGGAGAATTATGACTATACTTTTTCCAAAACAGATTCGTTTCTTCTTCTGGCAGTCTATGTATAGTCAGTACTCTTCTCCTGCACATAATTCAAAGGCATCTATTCTTGTTGTTGTTGTTATTAGGTGCCATAGAGTCATCTCTGACTCATAGCGACCCTATGCACAGCAGAGCGAAACACCGCCCAGTCCCACTCCAGCTCCATGATCCTTGCTATACTTGAGCCCATCACCGCAGCCACTGTGTCAATACATCTCATTGAGGGCCTTTCCCCTCTTTCCCCTCCACCTTACCAAGCATGACATCCTTCTCCAGGGAATGGTCCCTTCTGATAACATGACCAAAGTAGGTAAGATGAAGTCTGGCAATTCTTGCTTCCAAGGAGCATTCTGGCTGCACTTCCTCCAGGACAGATTTGTTAGTTCTTTTACCAGTGCATGGTACTTTCAGCATTCTTTGCCAGCACCACAACTCTAAAGCATCAATTCTTAATCAGTCTTCTTTATTCATTGTCCAGCTCTCACATGCATATGAGGCGATTGAAAATATCATAGCTTGTGTCAGGTGCATCTTAGTCTTCAAGGAGACATCTTTGCTCCTCAGCACTTGAAAAGGTCCTTTACAGCAACTTGCCTAGTGCTATACATCAGCTGATGTCCTGACTGTTGCTTCCAATGGTGTCGATTGTGGAACCAAGCAATGTGAAGTCTTTGACAATTTCAATCTTTTCTCCATTTATCGTGATGCTGCTTATAGGTCCAGTTGTGAGGATTTCTATTTCCTTTATATTGAGATGTAATCCATCCTGCAGACTGTATTCTTCAATCTTCATCAGTAAGTACTTCAAGCCATCACTTTCAGCAAGCAAAGTCGTGTCCTCAGCATATTGCAAGTTGTTAATGATTCTTCCTCCAATCCTGATGCCACATTTTTCTTCATATAGTCCAGCTTCTTGGATTATTTGCTCAGCATATAGATTGAATATGATGGGGAAAGGGTAAACCCTGATGCACTCCCTTCTTGATTTTATACCATGCAGTGTCCCCTTTTTCTGTTCAAATGACAGCCTCCTGATCTATGTACAGGTTCCTCATGAGTACAATAAACTGTTCTGGAATTCCCATTCTTCTCAATATTATCCACAATTTGTTATGATCCACATAATCAAATGCCTTTGCATAGTCAATAAAACATAAATAAACATCTTTCTGGTATTCTTTGCTTTGAGCCAAGATTTATCTGACATCAGCAATGATATCCTTTGTTCCACATCTTCTTCTGAATCTGGCTTGCACCTCTGGAAGTTCTCTGTCAATATACTGCTGCAACCATTTTTGAATTATCTTCAGTAAAATCTTACTTGTGTGCAATATTAATGATATTGTTTGATAATTTCCACATTCTGTGGGATCACCTTTCTTTGGAATGGGTACAAACATGGATCTCTTCCAGTCAGTTGGCCAGGTAGCTGTCTTCCAAATCTCTTGGCATAACTGAGTGAGTGCCTCCAGTGGGGTATCTGTTTGTTGAAACATCTCAATGGGTATTCCATCAATTCCTGGAGCCTTGTTCTTCACCAATTCCTTCAGTCCAGCTTTGACTTCTTCCTTCAGTACCGTTGGTTCTTGATCATATGCCACCTCCTGAAATGGATGAAGATCTACCAGTTCTTTTTGCTACAGTGACTCTGTGTATTCCTTCCTTCTTTTGATGTTTCCTGCATCATTCAGTATTTCGCCCATAGAACCTTTCAATATTGCAACTCAAGGATTAATTTTTTCCCTCAGTTCTTTTAGCTTGAGAAATGTGAGCATGTTCTTCCCTTTTGGTTTTCTAACTCCAAGTCTTTGCATATTTCATTATAATAATTGGCTTTGTCTGCTTGAGCTGCTCTTTGCAATCTTCTGTTCAGCTCTTTTATCTTGTCATTTCTTTCATTTGCTTTAGCTATTCTCTACTTAAGGACAAGTTTCAGAGTCTCTTCAGACATCCATTTTGTTTTTTTCTTCTTTTCTTGTCTTTTCAGTGACCTCCTGCTTTCTTCATGGATGATGTTCTTGATGTCATCCCACAATTCTTCTGGTTTTCGGTCATTGGTGTTCAGTGCATCAAATCTATTCTTTAGATGGTCTCTAAACTCAGGAGGGATATATTCAAGATCATAGTTTGGCTCTTGTGGACTTGTTTTAATTGTCTTTAACTTCAGATTGAAATTGCATATGAGCAGTTGATGGTTTGTTTCACAATCAGCTCCTGGCCTTGTTTTGGCTGAAGATATTGAGATTTTTCATCCCCTCTTGCCACAGATGTAGTCAGTCTGATTCCTGTGTATTCCATCTGGTGAAGTCCACGTGTATAGCCACCATTTGTGTTATTGAAAAAAGATATTTGCAATGCATAAGTTGTTGGTCTTGCAAAATTCTATCATGCAATTTCCAGCATTATTTCTGTCACCAAGGCCAAATTTTCCAATTACCAGTGATTCTTCATTTCCAACTTTTGCATTCTAGTCACCAGTGTTAATTAACACATCTTGATTGCATATTCGGTCAATTTCAGACTGCAGAAGCTGATAAAAATCTTCAGTTTCCTTATCTTTGGCTTTGTTGGTTGGTTCATAAATTTGAATTCTTCTTAGGGCCTCCTTTTTCATTGTCCCACTTTTGCATACATATGAGGCTATTGAAAATAACATGGCTTGGGTCAGGTACATCTTAGTCCTCAAAGTGACATCTTTGCTTTTTAACACTTTAAAGAGGTCTTTTGCAGCAGATTTGCCCAATGTAATACATCATTTAATTTCTTGACTGCTACTTCCATGGATGTTGAATGTGGATCCAAATAAAATTAAATCCTTGACAACTTTAATATTTTCTCCATTTCATGATGTTGCTTATTGGTCTAGTTGTGAGGATTTTTGGTTTATGTTGAAGTGTAATCCATACTGAAGGCTGGAGTCTCTCATCTTCAATTAGTAAGTTCCAGTCCTCTTCACCTTCAGCAAGCAAGATTGTGTCACCTGCATATCACAGGTTGTGTCTTCCTCCAATCCTGACACCACGTTCTTCTTCATATAGTTCAGCTTCTTGTACTATTTCTTCAGCGTATAGAGTGAATAAGTATGACAAAAGGATACAAACCTGATGCACAATTTTCTTGATTTTAAAACTTGCAGTATCCACCAGCCACTCCTTGGAAGGAAGGTTGGGCCATCTACTTCCATAGTGATATTGCCTCAGAAACCCAAGGAGTCAGATCCAACTCGATGGCAATGGGTTTGGTGTTTTGGTTTTTTTTTTTTTTTTGGGGGGGGGGTTAGTATCCCTTTGTTCTGTTTGAATGACTGCCTCTCAGTCTACGTACAGTTCTGCATAAACACAGGTGAGTGTTCTGGGATTCCCATTCTTTGCAATGTTATCCATAATTTGCTATATTCTACACAAAGGCCTTTGCATAGTCAATAAAACACAGGTAAACATCCTTCTGGTTTTCTCTGCTTTCAGCCAATATCCATCTGACATCAGCAATAATATCCCTTGTTCCATGTCCTCTTGTGAATTGGTTTGAATTTCTGGCCATTCCCTGTCCATATACTACTGCAATCATTTTAAAATTACCTTTAGCAACACTCTACTTGCATGTAAGTTAATGATATTCTTTGATAGTTTCTGCATTCTTTTGTATCATTTTTCTTTGGAATGGACACAGATATGGATCTCTTTCAGTTGGTTGGCTGGAGAGCTGTCTTCCAAATTTCTTGGCATAGACAAATGAATGCCTCCAGTGTTGCATCTGTTTGTTGAAACATCTCAGTGGGTATTCCACAAATTCCTGTAGCCTTGCTTTTCATCAATTCCTTCAGTGCACCTTGAACTTCTTCCTTCAGTACCTTCAGGTCTTGATTATATGCTACCTCCTGAAATGGTTGATAGCTGAGCAATTCTTTTTCATGCAGTGACTCTGTGTATTGCTTCCATCATTTTTTTTTTTTTTTTTATGCTTTCTGCATCATTCAATATTTTACCCATAGAATCCTTCAATATTTCAACTGAAGCCTAGGAGTATGAATTCAGGACAACAACAGAGCCATACTCTCTCTCTGAGCTCTAGGGGAAGATCCTTCCAGTTTCTGGTAGTTCCAGATACTTATTATTCCTTGGCTTGTAGATGTATCTTCACATGTGTATCTCTTCTTCTCTTTTATAAACACCACTCAGATAGGATTAGGACCCTCCCTACCCAGATATGACCTTATGATAACATCTTCAACAACTCTATTTACAAAAAGTTCCCCTTCACAGGTACCAGGGGTTATTACTTCAACATAAATTTTTGGAAACACAATTCAACCCTTAACAACCCCTAAATTCATTTTGTGGTCCAAATTCTTTCCCTGCTCCTATGTGAAAACATGGCTGTCCCCTTGACTTCTCTAATTCTCAGGTAATAAAAAGTCTTATGGTCACTTTAAATTAAAAAAACACAGATTCATTCAAATAATTAATATATCCAGTCATTTTTAGTAATCAAAATTCTGAACTTATTTCAGGTTGTTTCTCCTCTACCCATTCCTTCCCTGTCATCCCTATTTGGGCCTATGTAGGCAAGAATCCTGCTGTTGATGGTGGTAGGATGTTAGATCATCTACTCTCTGATTGTTAACATGGTGTATGCCCCTCCAGGGTTGAACTGGCGAAAGAGGGGAGGAAAGGGGGCAGGAAAGTTCTTACTTGACTGATAAAATTATGTAGCTTAACTCCCTTGGAAAGTGTTTCAAACTCTCTCCCTTGGTTTGAATTTCTGGCCATTCCCTGTCCATATACTACTGCAATCATTTTAAAATTACCTTTAGCAATTTTGTGTTTTTTTGTTTTGTTTTATAAGAAACCCACCCCCACCAGTCCCTCTTTGCTAAAGATAGGTCATCAATTCTTTTCACAAGGACTAAAGAATCTCTATTCTGGTCGGTTGCCTATTCTTTCCTCAGCCCCTAGGAATCTAGTGATGAGTCTGGCTGCTTCTGCTAAAATCTCTTTGCCCTTTTAGATGTTCATTTGTATGGACCTACCAAGTAAGAACATGTACTCTGTTAGAACAAAGGCAGATAGATTTATTGAAAGTTCAAAACAATTCAAACCAGGGACATATCTGATCTCACAAGGTGAAATCAAATGCTCCAAAATGGTGGAGTAACAGAGGCATATTTATGAGGTAAAGCTTATGAGGGAAGCCGGAGGTGGGACAACTCAAAGTGGGTGGAAGGGATATTTTACAGTGATTGATTGGAAACATGAATGTGATTTATTTGGATTGGTTAGTTTAAATACATGACTAAGGAGGTTTTACAGGATGTTCACAAGGTAATTATCTTAAGACATTTCCTAAGGGTTGCTTAGGGAATTTCTGTTAAAGGTCTTGTGTCAGGACCCCCACACACACACACACACAAGAACATTCTTTCCATGTCTTTAGTGTAACCATGGAAAAAATGTTTCCTTTGTTATATACTTAAGTCTATCTAAGGATTTGATAGGTTACAAGGGAAATAAGCAAAACTAAGATGGGGTTGGGTTCTGATATGAGTCAAGCATCTCAATTTTGGACCTGCCACACAAACCTAAAATGACCCCATGCATGCATGGTCTAAACTTGCTCCACAGAAATTTTTCACACATTATTTATCCTGATAAAGGAGTCTTCAATTAATTAATCTTCTCTTCATTTTGTTGAAAGACAGCCAAACAGCCAGTTATCTCCTTTTAGATCTCCCAAGTAGGAGTTAGTCAGGGCCAATGACTCCCAAACTACAAAGAACACAAAGGAAGTGCCTCAAGTGGTCTACTTCAAGCTCTCTTCCCTTTTCCTTGAGGTGAAGGGCAGGCTTGCCCCACCCAAGGGGGAGGGATGGGACTCATCCCAAAGCTCTCTCTAAAGAAATCCTCTTTCTTCAAACATTCTCTTAGAAAAAGAAATTCCATCTCTTAGTTCTTTTACAGTCTTAATGTGGATTCATAGTCCTTTCTGGACACCTCTTTGGTGAATTCTGTCTGTGGTCTGACCCCTCTGGCATGTGTGATCCAGTGCCTCCCCGGGCCTCAGTGGAAATTCCCACTTTCACAGCCTATACTACTTAGGTGATTCTCTCCTAGAATGCTGTTCCCAGCCACTACCCTCCTTCTTTCTCTTCTTGACACCTTATACTGTCTTCAAGCTGTAGGGCAAATGAAGTCATGTCCAATTCCCCACTTAATACTGTGCTCACACTACTGACTACACTTGCCTTTTGTTGCATTTATTTTTTATCAGGTCTCATCTCCTCAGAGTGCAGATGCTATTTCTTATTCACCTGGAACCCTCATGCTATCTGTCCACTGGGCTCTGCTAAACAAATGAATGAATGAATGAATGAGATATTCATTTTGGCCACATAGAATTCAAGTTCAAGAAAGTGACTTCACAAACCAGAACGTGAGTGAAGTCACGGGTCTTCCTGTGGAGATGTTCTCAAACAGTGTTTGTAGTTTTCTCAGTACAATATTTAACAGACCAGGTGAACTGTCTGTCATGTGGTTGTTTTGAAACTTTGGGAAGTTAAAACTTGAGGAGGGCAGACTCCTGAACACACTAAGTAAAGATTCCTGCAGGATTCAACAGTACCCACCCAGTGGACCTCCCTGAGCCCAGGGCATATCCCTTTCATCCCACATTGTCAAGGCCTCAGTGAAGATAATGGACTTCTTTCCCTATTTCAAACTAAGAGACACAGTATTATGCCCAGTTTCTCAACCAGCTACACAAGTAACAGGAAATATGGCCATATGGGGTTTTTAATGAGCACCCAAAACAACACCACCATCCCAAAACCCACACCTATTGAGTTGATTCGGACTCATGATAATCCCATGTATTACAGAGAACTACCCCATAGGGGTTTCTTGGCTGTAATCTTTCCAAAAGCAGATCTCCAGGCCTTTCTTCCATTGTACCATCAGGTGAGTTTGAACTGACAGACTGTAGGTTAGTAGTCAGTAGTCAAGTGTAAACCATTTGAGCCTCCTTAGGACCTTTTTTTGGGAGCTCTGGTAGCATAGTGCCTAAGACACTTGGCTGCTAACCAGAAGGCTGGTGGTTCAAACCCACCAGCCACTCCTTGGAAGGAAGATGAGGCAATCTACTTCCGTAGTGATACTGCCTCAGAAACCCAAGGAGGGGTCGCTATGAGTCGGGTCTGACTCGATGGCACATAACAACAATAGGACCTTTTTTGAGCACAAGAGAGAAATAATCTGCTCTGAATCCTTGATCCTGGGTAGGTTGGTGGATGACCTTAGCTCACATGCATACCTAAGGGGTATGGGACATCTTCCCACTCCCTCCATTAACTACTTATTTTCTCAATCTCATTCCTCACTCTCATGAAATCACAAATGGGCGCTCTCTTAGTTTCTTAGTTCTTCGATAATAGAAATGCCACAGAGCATGGTTTTAAAGAACGGAAATGTATTTTCTTATAGTTTAGGTGGATAGAAGCCAAATTCAGGGCACCTGCTGTTAGAGAAGGCTCTCTCTCTGTTGTCTCTAAGGGAAGATTTTTGTGAATTTCTATAGACCCAGCGTTCTGTGATTCCTTGGTGACTTCTCCATGTGGCATGTGGCTATGCCTCCCTCTGTGCCAACTACTTTGTGCCTTATCTGCTCATTTTATATCTCAAAGGTAAGTAGGTTTAAAACACACCTTACATTAACATGGCCTTGTTAGCATAACAAAGAAAACCCTCTTTTCAAATGGGATTACATGCATGAAAGGAGTCTTGGTGGTGCAGTAGTTAATCAGTGGGCTGCTAATTGAAACATCAGCCTTTTCAACCCACCAGCCACTCTGCAGGAGAAAGATGTGGTAGTCTACTTCTGTAAAGCCTTGGGAACCCTGTGGGGGAATTCTACTCTGTCCTATAGGGTTGTTATCAGTAGGAATCAATTGAATGGCAACAGGTTGGGTTTTCGTTTTTTATATCTACAGGTATAGTTATTAAAATTCCAACGCATGTTTTTTAGGGACACAATTTAATTCCTAACCAATTCATAACTCATAAAAGGTCTTGGATTCTGACTTTCCAAGAAGGCAACTCAGGCTGAATATTTGGTTTCTGAGAGCATTTTCATATTCCACATGAACTTTGCAGCACCATATCAATAGGAGTCCTTTGCTGCAAGCAAGAGAAATAGACTTTTGCTAACTTAAGAAAAAAGAGAATTTATTGGAAGGATACTATTGGAAAGTTCAGACTCAAAGGAAAATTTGGAAAATCAGGCATGAGAAGGAGAGAAACTGGGCAGCTCCAGGGTGCTCAATAGCAGAACACTGTGAATTGTCTTTTGAAGACACCCTCATGGGGGCTCTGCTTTAACCACCTGCAGTCCCCAGGTGTCTCCACTCAAGATGCAAATTTCCAGGAGAGAAAGTGAATGAGCTTTGATCCGCAGCCTTCCTTGGTAATGAGTGTGGGATTCTATGATTGACAGCTCCACCCTAATCACAGCAAGTTAGGAAGGGCCTTCTACAGATGAAGGGCTGCTGAGCAGACAAAAAAAGAAAGAAAGAAAGAAAGAAAACCAGATGTCCACTTTAATAACAACCTCCACTAATGTTTTTGAAATATGATTCAATTTTCCAAAGTTCAGTTTATACTTCAGTCTATGTGTAACTAATCAAATTTCTCTTTTCATACTAGCTGTTGGAAAGCTTAGGGCCAAGTTGTGGCTCATCCATAGCAAGCATGTAGGATTTCTACAGTATCCATGTTGTCTTTGCCTCCTTCCTTTTGATTCCATATATTTTTGATGTTCCTTTTTCTTTCTAATTTGCCATTTTGGTGTATCCTGTAATTTTTTTCTTCTTTGTCCTGGAATAAGGCAGAGCATTATAAATGAACAGATTATCTATGACTCTGCAGGAATGTGTTATGGTGTAAAGTAAGGTTCATCTGTACTGGGAGTTTTCCCATTGGGAGGGCTTGTGGTTTGGAAGCCAAAGGCAACAAAGACATCATGGCATGGTATCCCTGGAGTTCTCTAATTTCAAGGCTTTCTTTCCCAAAGTCTTTGGATGCAAACAAATTGCATCAGACTTTTCCTGCATAGTACTCCTACATTTAGGGGACTGCAACTTGACCTATGGTAAAACTAAATATCTATAAAACTGGTTAATCTATGAGAGAGAGATAACGTACACCAGGAAGTCCGCTGAAGCAGTTTAGGGTCGAGCCCTGCTCTGGAGTTAGTTTCCATGTGACCTCAGCTGAGCTCTTTCTGGAAGAGATTGCCTGACCTGAGAGCATAAAGGAAAATCCGGCAGTGCCTAAGGGAGTTAAAGTTCAGCCAACAGCAACAGGTGCTAGGAATAAGCCAAAAAATCCTGGTGAACTTTCCCGAGTCACATGGAGAGGCAAGACTGGGGTTGGAAAAAAAAAAGTAGGCAGTCAGCCTTCTGCCCTGAGAAGGACCACAGTTACACCCTCCAACCTCTGTGATAAGCTAGCTTTTGCTGCTTGAGCCCAGACACTGGGAGAGGCCTGAGGGCGGTGGTCTCATCAAGATCTCTTGGTTGTAAAGAACAGAAAATGACTCAGACTAGCTCAAACAGAAAACAATTGGTTGTAAGAATATGAAGGACAGTTCAACAGGTACGTAGTGAGGTATCAGTGTCCTTCAGAGACCAGGACAGAAAATTCAAAACTGTGTCAATCCTCTCTATTCCCCACAGTAAGCTCTCTGACCTTAAGTATCCACAGTTCACTGTCTCTGTGTCTCCTTGTTCAAACTCTCCGTTGTTGCAGCTCATCCATTTAGACTGAGCAGTGTGTCTGGCCAGCATGGGGACTGACCGTGCCACCTCTGGTTCAGCCAGTTATGGCTAGGAGGTCATATAGTTCCCTAGGTTCATATCAGTTGATGTTGAGTCAACTCCATCTCATGCCAACCCCTTGTATTTCAGAGTAGAAATGCACTTCATAGGGTTTTCAGTGGGTGTGATCTTTCAGAAGTAGAGCACAGGGTTTTCTTCCAAGGTGCCTCTGGGTGGATTAAACCACTAACCTTTAGGGCTCAATACATGTTAACTCCATTGGGGAGTATCAGTGCTGAATTTCCCCTAGTCAGAAAGCTTATCTAGACCCTTCAGGGTCTAGAAAGTTTCCTGTCAGGGGCACTAGAAGGCATTACTATACCCCAGGGCCACAAGGCTCAGTGCCTCTGAGGACCATACATGTTTTCTGGTCGCTGGAGAAGAGCAATTCTCTACGACTTCCCAAGAAATGCAGGTTCACTGTTTTCAGAGTGATGCTCATGTCCTCCTTGGGAACTGTCAGAGCTTGGCTATCCTGAGATAAAGCTATCCAAATTTTAAGGAACCTTCTGAGGTTATTCAAAACCAGTCTCAGCATCAAGGTGGTGCTTTGAAATGCAGAAAGTTGTCAACCAGCTAGTTTTTCTTCTCCCTGGGCACAACAGCTTTTGTCACAGGAGGTTGCACTGGCCCCTCAGTGTACCCCCCCCACACCTTGCTAAAGCTGCCCTTTCCACCTGAAATGCCCCAGCAGGTGTCTCTCCCTCTCACTAGAAAAAGAAAAACCCACTGCCAACTCATAACAACCCCCATTGTGTTTCTGAGATAGTAGATCTTTACGGAAGCAGATTGCCCCTTGTTCCTTCCACAGAAGTGGCTGGGGGGTTTGAACTGCCAGCCTTCTGGTTAGCAGTCAAGTGCCTTTGGCACTAGGCCATGAGAGTTTCTCCTCCCTATCACTAGCTGATCGAATTCTACCCTTTCCTTAAGGCCTTACCCAAAGCCCATCTCCCACAGGAAGGCCTCCCTGGAGCACCCTTCCCTCCTCCTCCTCCTTCTCCCATGGGACGTCGTCATCACTTCTGGCCTGCCTGAGTTATTCATACCTGTGTCTGTTTTACTCCCTAGACTGGCTGTTGCTGGAGGACATCTCTGGGTCCCTAGCAGAGTTTGGCCAGGACCTGGCTCAGCATACATGGACTAATGTGCTGATGTATGGGCTCCCACCAGCTGTGGTTCTAGTCACACAGAAGGACTTGTGACCTATCGAACAACCCCTAGAACCCTCCAGACTCCAGTGGCCCCTAGGTCACCCTGACCCTTCAAGCCCTCTCTGCAAGCAGACTTCTCCCTGCCTAAATACCTTAGCTCATGCTGACTCCTTCTCCTTACAATGGCTCCTTCTGTTACAGAGGGGCTGTTTCCCTCAGTGTTACATTTGCAGAATAGAGAGGGCCTTCACAAGGACGCCCTTGAGGTTATGGCTTTCCTGCAGGACAGCTTGTCCTACTCACTGCAGCTCTGCAAGAGACAGCAGCCTCTCCCCTACCCCCTAGCATCTCTCCTCTCTTCTGAAAAATAAGGGCTGGTGGCTTAACTCCCAGGCTTTGCTGACTTTCTGACTCTGAGGAAGTTAGTACACATTTGGCTCCTTGGGAGGCCAGGCCCAGTGGTCAGGAAGGATAGGAGGCTGAGCAGAGGAGGGAAGCCTGTCGGCATGTGCAGAGCGGAGGTCCTTGATGGCTCTCCCACAGGAAACTGCTGACCGGAAACTCTGAAGGATGCAAAGGCAGCTCCTGGTCCCAGGGTCCAAATATTTATCATGTGAGTCCTCAGAACACCTCAAAGCTAGTTGGCAGACATTTGAGGGGGAGGAGGAAGCTTCAACAAAACAGGGGAGGTGCCCTGAGGGACCAGTGCAGCCCCTTGTGGCAAAGGCCTGTTCTGCCCAGGGAGAAGAAAGACTGGCTGATAGATAACTTACTGCCTCTCAGATGCACTTTGATGGGGTCTTCATGCCTGCTCCACCCTGCGCCGTATCACTAGCAAGGATGGAGACCTGCCACCAGCCTCCGGAGGCTGTGCTGCGAATGGACAGCAGCCGCATCCTGTGACACAGCTAGTATTTTTATCTTGCAGCATAAGGGTTACATTCGCACCCAGTCCTGAGGGGTCTCTGGATTCCGCACAAAGTAAGAGTAAAAATCTTTCTTCCAGGAACTGAAGAGCCTGTATAATTGTTCTTGGTTTTGTCTAGATTTTTTTTTTTTTTCCCTCTCTCTGTGACTCAATATTTGGATGCCTTTCCCTGAGAGAAACCATGAGAGTGAGATCTAAGAATCAGGGGCTAGTGCCAGGCTTAGGATAGGGACTCTATCTCCCACAATACACATGGGACCAGAGGACGGGTTTGAGATCTGTGGACGGTCCGCCCAGGGCTGTCCACAAGCCTGGGGGAGAGAAACTTCAGGAGCAGGAAAAGAATGGACACAGAGCACGCTGGCACCACGCTCTGTCTTGTCTGTTTCCGAGGGGGTGTTGTGGGTGAGAAGCGGCCCAGTCAGCCTTCTCCTGGGAAGCTCTCCAACAGCCATGAGCCCAGAGATGGGTGGGTTTGGGTCAGCCACTGAGTTTGTGTTTTTATTTTCTTAGGAGTTGATTCTCTCTCTCCCTCTTTGTTTATCTTTTCTTCTGTTGCTTCAGGCTTCTTCTGGGTCAGGAGTTGTCCACTTTCACCCATTCCTCATGCCAATCCAAACCCTTCTCCCCTTTCCTCTGCACTTCTTCTCACATCTTCATTTTCCATCCCAGCTCTCCAGAGGCCAAGAGGCCTGAGAGTGGACTCTCCTTCCCTTGCTTGCTCTGGCCTGGGGCCCCCCCCCCCCCTCTTTTCTCCTTTTCCCCTCCCCCCTCCTCTCTTCCCTACTCCTGCTCCTTCCAAAAATATGCCATTTAACAGAAAGTTCCAGTCTCACAGCCAAGGTTATTTTCATGCATTTCTCCAGTTCTAACATCGCACAGGAATGTCTGACATCACCCTCACAAGTGAATCCAACACTCACCAGCACCCCCCCCCAACACTTACCAGTGATTTGCTGTCTTGGTCTAATTATGCAAACACATATTTTTTTTTCATCCCTGGAACCCTGTCCCACCCTCAATCTCTAGGATTGTGTTGCCCCATAAATGTCAGAACATTGGCTAGTTCATTGGTCCCTAAACTTTGCTGCACATTTGAATCACCTGGGGAGATTTTTAAAATCCTATACTTAGGTTGCACTCCGCACCAATTAAATTAGAATGTCTGGGGGGTGGGAGCCAGGCATTGGTATGTTTTAAAGATCCCTAAGTGATTCCAGATAAGGAGCTCTGGTGGCATAGTGCTTAAAGCATTTGGTTCCTAACCAAAAGGTCAGCAGTTCGAACCCACTGGCCATTCCACAGAAGAAAAATGAGGCAGTCTGCTTCTGTAAAGATTTACAGCCTTGGAAATCTTATGGGGCAGTTCTATCCTGTTCTATAGGGTCACTATGAGTGAGAATTGACGTGATGGGAAGTGATCCCAATGAGCAGTAGAGTTTGGGAACCACTAACATGGTTCTGGATTGAAGCATGTCTGAGCTTGAGGTCAACTGAATAAACATATGGGGCCTGGAGCACAGACCTTATCTCTCTGAGAGACAAGGTGGTAGGTCTCATCTCTTCAGAGAAACCAGCATTCTCTCCGGGATGCCCCTGCCAAGTGCACTAGGGGGCTCTGCCAGCCATGCATGAAGACCTACTCCAAGAAGTAGATGGTGAACCCAGGAGACCACCTCCTCCTGCAGCAGAAGGTGCTGGGTCAGGGCAGGACTTCTCAGGAGCTCAGTCCTGAGGTGAGCCTCAGACCTTTGGGGAAGCAAGTGGCCAATTCCATCTCTCTTTCCGGGTGCCACCCTGAACGCTGAGTGGGCTGCTGACTTGGCTGAGGTGTGCATCCGATTAAGAGCATAGTCGGAATCCCACTCCCTGCTGGCAGTCCTGATTTCTGCCCCTTGGCTGGGCCTGCGGCCACCAAGGGCAACAGGAGACCAAGTGATGCAACAGGGATGCAAGCTGTGGGTGCTCACCATGTGACCCCTGTGGACTTTCAAAAAGGGATTCCCCAAAAGAAAACTCTTTACTGTCTTTCCCTAAAACCCCAGCAAAGGCAGACACATGAGTCCTCGTCTCTCTTCAGTTCCCAAGTCTGTAGGACCTCTGGATATTCCCACCCCTCCAGGCTCTCTGACATCTACAAGAGTGGTTCTTAAGCTCTTATCAGAATCCCCTGGAGGCCTTGCTAAGGCAGATGGTAGGGCTCCTTCAGAGTCTGAGTCAGTCAGTCTGGGGTGGAGCCAGGGATATGCAGTTCGGACAAGTTCTCAGGTGCTGCTGCTGCTGCTGCAGTCTGGGGACCACACTTGCAGATCCATGGCCTTCTCTTCCAGGTCCTCTTTCAATGTGCCATAGACTGACGTTAGAGGAAAAAAGCAATAAAGAAGAAGTAAAAGGAACAAGAATGATAATAACGCCTGTCTGTTGAAGAAAGAGGGGGCTCTGGTGGCACAGTGCCTAAGGCACTTGACTGCTAACCAGAAGGCTGGCGGTTCACACCCACCAGCCACTCCTCAGAAGGAAGGTTGGGCAATCTACTTCCATAGTGATACCACCTCGGAAACCCAAGGAGGGGCCGCTATGAGTCGGACTGGACAGCAGTGTGTTTGGTTTGGTTTGGTTGAAGGGCTCTTATCTTCTGTGTCCTACATCATCCAGCAGCATGCAGCACCAGTTGACCCTCAGTGCACATGTCCCATGCATCTTTGCATATGGTGATGTAGCTAGTCCCTGCAAAGACAAAAGGCCAAGGCTGGCTATCAGGAACACTCCTAGAAGGACAATCTGTGTTTGTGGCTTTTGAAAAGCTCAATAACTCAACTCCACAAAAAAGTATTGATTTAGCCTAAAATGCCCCAAACACCATATGCAAAACATTAAACCAAAAACTCACTGTTTTGGAGTCAATTCCAACTCATAGTGACCCTGCAGGACCAAGTAGAACTGCCCCCTAGGGTATCTGAGGCTGTAATCTTTAGGAAGTGGACTGCTGCAGCCTCCTGTAGAAGGGGCGGGTGGGCTTGAACCAGTGACCTTTTGGCTTTCAGCTGAGTGCTTTAACTGCAGTGCCACCAGGGGTCCATGTCCAAAAGGCTACTGGGGATATAATATTAAACACTACAGGATTCCTGGCCTCCTGGTGCTTCTTGTCCTACAGGGATGAAAGTCATTGCAGAGGTGGTGAGAGGTATGTTAAATACAAGGTGCTGCTATGGGAGCAAATAAGTAACTAAATCTTAGAGCTTCCTTCCTTGGATTGTTCATTCTGCTCTGCTAACTGTGTACCAGATTATAAATCTTGGGAAGATGGAATTAGCCCTAACTGTGCTTCTAGATGGAATGTGCTCACCTGGGTAGTGACCCACAGAGCCATTTAAAACAAAAGGTTAAATGCTTCAGCATCTTTCCTACTCATGCTGTTTAAATTAAGATGTATTTTCATTTTGCTCAGCTGGGGATTTGATGGAAACAGCCTGGCTGGCGGGGTGGAGGTTGTTTTAATTCTGCCTTCTTAGAGGCTGCCAGACTGGAGGGGCAGTGCGTTGGTCCAATGTGAACGAGTAGCTCAGCTGAGAGTTCCAGCAACTACAGGAAACCAGAGACAGTGGGGAGAAATGCACCGTGTTCTGTCGTGGGACCAGCAGCCAAGTGAGTGGGTGAGCTTTGTGACCACAACAAAGACAATGGCTAATGAGTGTCCCATTCCAAAGCTCTATTAATTAGCTTGTGTCTAATTAATCTTTATTCTTCAGGCTGACCAGAAATCTCAACCACTTACGAAAATTGCCTTTACTTTTTGTGAGGACAGAAGGGTGATCCTGTAGAATTGTGGAAGAGGTATCATTCACATGTCTTTGAGGATAAGGAGTTTGTTTGGTCCATCTGTGTATTTTCTCACAGCTCACTGGTGATGTCTGAGCTTAGTACACCACTGAGAATCTGTGGCAAAGGCTTAAGTTCTGGGGCCACTGCCTCTACCCCACTGCCCATGCAGAAATGAAGCCCGTGAATCCAAACTCCATTGTGTGCCCAGGTAATGTTGATAACCCCAGAGGAAGTCAAGCAGGCCACCTAGGAAATGAGAATCAGGAATGGTTTTGGAGGCTCTCAGTTCTTCCTTTGTAACTAACTGACGTTTGCAGAAATATAAGCTGTGCCTATAAACAATTAGAAAGAATGTTTTAGCTTTACAAGGTTCCCTCATCTAAAGCACAACTCTTAGGAGACATAATGTTGTTGTTTTTGTTGTTTGCCGTCGAGTCGGCCCCGACTCATAGCGACCCCTCCTTGGGTTTCCGAGGCAGTATCACTATGGAAGTAGGATTGCCCAACC
>NW_006921631.1:15609680-15633355 GCF_000298275.1 Orycteropus afer afer
GGGAGCAGGAGGCAGAGCTGGACCCCAAGGTTGAGGGGCTTTCACCCAGCCCCTAGAGCCTGGCACTTTGAACTTGGACTTAAAGCCTCTAAACTCTAGGAATAAACTCCTGTTTGTTAAAGCCATCCCGTTTGTGGTATATTCTTGTCAGAGTGGCACTAGGTAACCAGAACACTCACAAAACTCACAAACTGCCAAGGGCACAGCTCACATGGTTGGGGAGACTGGCAAGTCCCAAGTGTTTGGGCAGGTCTGGAGGATTCTCCCCACTTGCATGGCTGCAGGGGCTGGTAAACCCAAATTGGCAGGTTAGATGGCTGGCAGCTGTTTCAAGTCCAGGGGTAAGATGACAACGAACAAAACGCAGGACTGGAGCAAGAGAGAGAACTTTCCCAGAAAATTCACATATATATCCTCAGGGAAACTAAGGGTGGTGACTTGAGTCACACCCTCCAGCAAGGGGGGACTCAAGATACATCCCACCCTAAACAGTCATAGAGACTAGGATTTACAGTACATCACAAAATGGAGGATGATGGCTAGAAGGGCCATATTAAGCAATTCACTGCACTGCAGGCCACCCCCTGGCTCTTCTAGCCATTGACCCTTTCATACTTGAAGGGTTAATTTGCCCCTTCTAATCATTTTATCAGTCCCAAAGTCATTAACAACTTAGTCCTTCAATAGGGCAAAGAGTCCTAAGAGTGAGGTTACTCAGGTACCAGCCATTCAAGTCTGCTGCAGGTGTCCATCTCATCTGGTCAGGTACTCTAGAAGTTTGTCTCATTGTCACCTTTTCAGGCCTCTGATAAAATTTAACTGAGAGAATATCATTCCCTTGCTCTGACTCTCCCTTTAGCTGTCAGCATAATGTTAGATTTCTCCCACTGCATAAACCATTTATTCATTCCTTTACTTTCAGCTACTATTTCTTCTTCCTTCTATTTGTCATTTATTTTTACCCAAACTTTCTCACCTTAGGAAGGGACATCAGATTCAGCTGCCATAGGGCAGCATTCTCAGATGTTTGCCATAAGCTCCAGTCTGCAAAAGCACGTGTAGCAGACACCTCCCAAGTCATGTTTGAATGTGGGTTGTTATAAGGGCCTGAAGGCAAGGAGCGTGAGACTGCTTTATGTAATTCAGACGTAGCCTGCTGTTGCTTGGGTCCCCATTCAAACACAGTTTTCTTCCAAATGGTTTTATGGATGGGAACCAGCAATATTCCCAGATGTGGAATATATGTTCTCCAAAATTCAAATAGACCAATTAAATGTTGGGCTTCCTGCTGAGTCTTAGGGGTAGGTAGTGACAGCAACTTACCCTTGGTTGCTTGTGGAATGTCATGGGTGGCTCCTGCCCAAGTTATTCCCAAGAATTTCACCAATTGGGCAGGGCCCTGGATTTTTGCTGGATTTATTAACCAGCCTCTGTTGGTCATTGGGCCACCACTGTTTTGAAATCTGCCCTAGCCTGTACTTCTGTGTTTGATAGTAACATAATATCATCAATGTAATCTATCACTAGAAATCTGCACCAAGTCCAAGTCTCTTCTAACCAAGCCATGACAGTAAGCTGGTGAATTCAAATAACTTGTGGCAAACACTGACAGTATATTGAGAGCCTTCCCATATGAAAGCAAACTATGGCTGACTCTGTTCCGATATTGGGGTGGAGATAAAGGCACCTGCAAGATCAATCACTGAATAATGTCTCCTTTAGCCTGCTGTATTTTCTTCACCATAGATATCATGTCTGGAACAGCTGAAGGCACTGGTGGCACTACTTTATCTATGCATTGTAGCATAGTGCCTAATGCATTTGACTGCTAACCAGAAAGAAGGCTGGTGGTTCAAACCACCACCCAATCTTCTGTAGTGCTGCACCTTTCTCTCAATTCCATCAATATCTGCTACATTCATTCCATTCTTTAGTAATCATCGAAACATCTCCAACCTACTTAGGTAACTTCTTTCCCCGTTACCTCTTCCCATTCTCCTATTAGTCACTCTTAGGTTTCTTGCATCTGTAAGACCCATGCAGGGAAACTGTGCCAACAGACCCAACATGACTTCTTGGATTGTTGTTTTGTTTTTGCAGTAGCAAGGTTACATGTGGTGCCCATGTAGAAGGGGGTCCCTTGATTACCATAGCTGCCATGACCTGTGTAAGGGACATACTCATTGGGTGAATATCCTGATCACCATAAAGCCATTCCAGTATGGCTCACATAAGCAGCACAGTAGCTGCTTTCTCTGGAGTGTTCCAGGGGGTGTATAGAGGGGAGAAGGACAGCTTCCCTTCTCAGGACAAACAAACCTCACTGCAAATTTTATCCAGTCCACAAGGCTGGCTGTTTCCTCTGGGTTAATCTGTCATGTACCTGGATCTCGGATCAACATTTGTGTCTGTTCCATAGTGAGTGGTGGGTCTTACATCAATCCAAACATACTCTTCCATTCTGTAGCATTCAAAACTGAAGACATTGCCCCTAAATTAGTCATTTTCATAATCCATTTTAGTAAAAGTTCCTCAGAAAGCTGACAATACCAATCTACAAACTGAAGCAACTTTTTTACACTATACCCCCTGGTTTCAATAATTTCTTGGTTTTGCCCGTTTCCTTCCCAGACTACCTTCTTGGTGACCAGCAGTCAGAGGTGTACTGACTGTTGTTCTGACATGACTTTTCCTTTCTGGGTAGGCCCTGAGATTAGTGGTAGTAGCCCTGATCAGACTGGATCTGAGTTTGGTTCAGTGCTATAACTTGCCCCTGAATTATTTTTCCCTGCCATTGCAACTATTACTGATAACAGCAACCAAGGAATTTTAAGTCTCACCTTTTCCTTATCTGGTAGCACAGTACCTAAGGCATTTGACTACTAACCAGAAGGCTGGCAGTTCAAACCCACCAGCTACTTATTGGAAGGAAACCAAACCCAAAACCAAACTCACTGTCCTCGAGTTGGTTCTGACTCATAGCAACCCCTCCTTGGGTTTCCCAGGCAGTATCTCTACGGAAATAGATTGCCCAATCTTCCTTCTGAGGAGTGGCTAGTGGGTTTGAACCACCAGCCTTCTGGTTAGCAGTCACATGCCTTAGGCACTGCACCACCAGAGCTCTCTAGGAAGGAAGACAGGGCAATCTAATTCCGTAGAAATATCGCCTCAGAAACCCAACGAGGGGTCACTATGAGTCAGAATCTATTCAATGGCAGTGAATTTTTTTCTTTTCCTTTCCTTATCACTCTGTATTTCCATATGCCTGCAACTAGCCAGTTCCTCAAGAGTTAGATTCACCTCTCCAGGCAGGAGCTGTGGTGGCATATGCCTAAGGCATTTGACTGCTAACCAGTAGGCTGGCAGTTCAAACCCACCAGCCACTCCTCGGAAGCAAGACTGGGCAATCTACTTCCATAGAGATACTGCCTCAGAAACCCAAGGAGGGGTCACTATGAATCTAATTGAATTGACTTGACATCAGTGAGTTTGAGTGAGTTTTCTCCTAAATTCCATGAATAGCTTTTGCCTTGGGTAACTGATCTCAACAAAACAGCTGCTTAAATCCATGGGTGTTTTTTTAATCCCATCCAGGAACCAAAAGATTCTCATTCTCTTGCTTATCCACTTTTTCCCCAAACCACATATTCCAGTGAGTCTGGGCCATTGCAGCAAACCCCACTGTGGTGGTTATATTTTTGTGTCAACTTGGGTAGGCCTGGTTGAGTGGCTGGGCAGCTGGATGTAGTATCCCCATGATGAGACTGGTAATCAACTCCATGGTGGAATCTACTGTGAGCAGCTGAGTAGCTGCCTTAGTGATGTGGGCTGCTTCCTGTATATAAGGAGAAGCCTTGGGGAATGGTCTCTAGCCTATGGCACGCTTGAACCCCGCATGTAGCTATGTCATTGTTCAGCAGCCTGCCATGCTCTGCTGACCTTGAGACTTACAATGGACTTAAGTTAATGGCCTGCCATGTGGTTTGGTAACATCAGGACTGTGTCTTTTTACTTGTCAACCTTGGGCTTCTCAGCCTCAGCAACCAGCAGCTGTCTGAGTAAAGAAATGCCTCTAGCTCCAGTGGGCCAGGAGCAGGAGGCAGAGCTGGACCCTAAGGTTGAGGGGCTTTCACCCAGCCCCTAGAGCCTGGCACTTTGAACTTGGACTTAAAGCCTCCAAACTGTGAAAGAATAAACTCCTGTTTGTTAAGGCCATCCCGTTTGTGGTATATTCTTGTCAGAGCAGCACTAGGTAACCAGAACACCCACCATTCTGACACCAACTGCTTGAATAATTTTTTAGAAGGATCAAGGCTGGTCCCTATGAGGCAGAAGTTAAAGATGTCCCAAATGTCCAACTTTTCCAAACTGTTGTGCCACTCCATCATCTCTAACATCAACTCCCCCTCCTCCCCTCAGTACTCTTCCTCCTGTCTTAGGGTTTTGTATTTTGCTGTAACGTGTCGCAGAACTCACAAACTGCCAAGGAAACAGCTCACATGGCAGTGGAGGTTGGCAAGTTCCAAGTCTGTGGGTAGGTCTGCAACTCACTTGTGTGGTTGCAGGGGCTGGTGAACCCAAATCGGCAGATCAGATGATGGCTGCTGTCTCAAGTCCAAGGGTGAGATGATGATGAACAAAATGCAGGACCCAAGCAAGAGGGAGAACTTTCCTAGAACATTCATATCTATACCCTGAAGGAAGCTAAGGTGGTGACTTGAGTCACATCCTCCAGCAAGGTAGGACTCAAGATACATCCACCCTAAACAGGCATAGAGGCTAGGATTTACAATACCGCACAACATGGAGGACGATGGCTAGAAGGGCCATATTAAGCAATCCACTGTGCTGCAGCACAAACAGCTTATCTTACAGGAGGAGCTATTTATTAATATGGTATGTTGCATTGATTTGAAAGATATGTCTTGCACTGCTGAACCAAACCATTTCTGTTTGGGAGCTGGAGATGGGAGATCTCTTATATAAGCATCTCTCACCTCCTCATAGTCCATGTTCACATAAGAAGTTAATTCTCCAATGTCAACTTTCTAAAGACAGTATGAGTCTGTGGTCACAGAAAAAGGCACTGGATGCACCCTGGGGAACACCTGGGCTCTTGGACATGAGCAGAGTGGGAGGATTGGCAAAGTTAGGGGCCTGCTGTGTAGTAAATTACTTAGTATGGCTTTTCTACCATAAGTCATTGTAAACTCAGTGGTGGAATGAGCAACTGAGGAGCTCCTGATTGTAAATGTTATCCACCTGGGCTTTTCTGTTGGGCGTGGCACAGTGCAATGTTATGGGAGGTTCACTCTCAGGTGCTTAGGATTCTGTTATGATTGGTTGGTTTGGCCACTCTGCCAAGCTCAAAAGGAGGCCTCCTAGAGGCAGAACTCTCTCTCTGACTTCTGGTTGAGGAAGACGTGCTGCTGAAAGAGACATGCGCTGCTGGGAAAGAGATGCAAAAGAAACACATTGCTGAGTAAGACACCGAAGGACAAGCACTGCTGGGAGAGACTGTGAGAGACTGTTGGCTGAGGAATGGTGGGCTGGGAGAGAGACTGAGTGTTGTTCTTCCTGAACTTGAGTTGTTGCGTGGTGCTTCTCTAATAAACCCCATAATTTGTGAGTTCTGTGTGGCCACTGCAGTGAATTATTGAACCCAGGAGAGAGGTGGTGGTGCTTTGGGAAGAACAGTTGGTGAAAGGGCTGGAGTGAGGGAGTATGTCTGGCCTTGCAGTAATAGGCCTTGGACTATTGATGGTGATTCTGCCTTCCTCTTGTGGGATTAGAGGAGGTCAGAACATGTGGCCTCCCTGCCCTTTTTGCAGGGCCTTCACATAGGGGAGGACTCTGTTTGTCTTCGCCCCACTGAGTGGTCACCACAAGGGCATAGGTCCAGGCAGAGAATCAGGATGGACCCAGCATGCAGTCAGCCTTCTGAGGAAATGAATCTTAGAAGATCCATCAGCACTGTTGGAGAGTGTATCTCAGCTCTTGCCGCTCCCTCATGAACATGCTTCCAGACCCTGGACTACTTCATCTCTACTTTGTCTCCTGTTGTCATCCTTTATGGCTTCAAAAGGTGGGTGGCAATGTAGTATAGACAAAAGAATTAAAATCAAGATAGGCAATTTCAAACCTCAGCTCTGCTATGTACTAGTTGTGAGATCTTGGCCAAGTTACTTAATTTCTCTTTGTCCATTTTGTCATGTGGATAATGGTGTCATAAAAATAAAGCTTATACGAGCTAATGCTTGTAAACGCTTAGCACAATGCTCAACAGAAGTTAGATCTTCAATAAACATCAGCTATTAACATTAAGTGAACTAAGGAGGGGAGGCAGCTGTATAGATCACACTGAATGAATGTGATGGAAGGAAATATGCTTTCTATGGTAGCATAGCATTGCAAGTGATTTACATTTCTAACAAAGGAGGAATAGTTAGATAAATGGCAGAGCATTAAACAGCTCTCCATTTCTGACACTGTGTATTGTGTGACCCAAATGTCAGCTGTGGTTATCCTTTGAGATTTGAAAATTGGCTTAAATGGAATCCTGCCTACAGTGGGAAGTCCTGGTGGAAAATCCCATACAAATTTGTTGGCACAGGGTGAGATAGTTTTATTTCCTTTATTCATTTCTGTTCTTCCACTGACTCTTCAGTTTGTGAATTGTGTGGCAGTACTGTTGGCATGGTTATAGTACATTGAACCCCATCCCCAGTCCTTAACTCCCCATAGTAACATTGACACAAAGTTGTGTGTGCAACAGACTTTTACTGAAGATTTGGAACAATGAAGAGGATTTACATTTTAGCACCACATTTATCCCAGCTTGTAAAATCCTTTTGCCATCCTGCCACCAGGGAGTTAGCTCTCTTATGAATCACCTCTCTGGATGCTCCAGCTTCCAGTCACGTGGCTTTGGTCCAACTTCCTTTTCTCTGCTATTCAATGCCTCATCCTCCAATCTCTGCTAATTTCCTGATGATTTGGGGTCTCATTCTAGAAAAAGAGGGCCTCACTTTCTAAAAAAGTCCATTAAGGTATTTTCTGAAACAAATTTAATTTTGCTACTAAAAGAACCCTGATGTTCCTGTAATTTTGTATTTCTGTATGCATTTGCGTACCTGGCTCCACAGTAGGGCAGGGACTTATGCTGGACCAATTCCTTATGAGGTAGAACAATGTAGTGGTTAAGAATCCATGTGCTCCTATTGACAATAGCCAAAAGGTGGAAACAATCTAATTGTTCGTCAATAGATGAATGGATAAAGAAAGTGTGGTACATACGTGGAGCTCTGGTGGTGCAGTGATTAAGTGCTCAGCTGTTATTTGAGACTATCAGCCACTCCACAGGAAAAAGATGTGACAGTCTGCTTCCATAAAGATTTATGGCCTTGGAAATCCTATAGGGGCAGTTCTACTCTGTCCTACAGGGTTGCTATGAGTTGGAAACAACCTGACAGCAGAGGGTTTTTGTATGTACATATGGTGGGATACTAAGCCATAAAGAGAAATTAATTCCTGTTACATGCTACAACTAGGAGCTCTGGTGGCGTAGTGCCTGAGGCATTTGACTGCTAACCAGAAGGCTGGTGGTTCAAACCCACCAGCCACTCCTCGGGAAGAAGACCGGGCAATCTACTTCCATAGTGATACCGCCTTGGAAACCCAAGGAGAGGTTCCTATGAGTCGGATCTGACTCAACAGCAGTGAGTGAGTGAGTACATGCTACAACATGTTGAATCTTGAAAACAACATGGTGAGTGGAATAAGTCAATCATAAAAGGAAAAATATTGTATGATCCCTCCTATATGAAATATATAGAATAGGCAAATATATAGAGATCAAAGTTTATTAGTGGTTGCCAGGGCCAAGAGAGATGGGGAAGAGGGAGTTATTGCTTAAGGGGCACTGAGCTTCTGTTAAGGGTGATGGAAAGATGTGGAAAGTAACAGTGGTGATGGTTGTACAACATGATGAATGTAATTAATGTCACTGAGTTGTACATGCAAGAAATGTTGAAATGGCAAATATTTCGTTATACGTATGTATGCTTACCACAATTTAGTAGAAGAATCTATGTACCAGAGGTAAATTGCCTGTGTTGATAGTTGCAGCTGAGACAGCCTATGACCCATGGTTACCCCATGCGTGACTGAATGAAAAGCTGTCTGCTCTTGTGCCACCCCCTTGATCCGTTGGGGACTGGACCTTTGTGATACATAGGATTTTCACTGGCTGACTTTTGGAAGTGGATTGCCAGTCCATCTTAGTCTGGAAGCTCTGCTGAAACCTATTTAGCATCATGTTATTGTGTTGTTTGTTGTTAGGTGCCATCAAGTGGATTCTGACTCATAGCAACCCTAGGTACAACAGAACGAAACACTGCCCTGTCCTGTGCCGTCTTCACAGTCTCTGCTATGTTTGAGCCCATCGCTGCAGCTACTTTGTCAATCCTTCTAATTGAGGGTCTTCCCCTTTTACTCTGACCCTCCACTTTACCAAGCATGATGTCCATCCGTCTCCAGGGACTGGTCATAGCAGCATGCGGTCTCCACTGACACACAGGTGGTGGCTGCACATAGGCATGATGACAAAGAATTGAACTTGGGCCTCCTTTATTGTAAAAATAACTTGGCAGGGGAGGAGTCTGACCTCTAATTTCACAAGGGGGAAGAAAGATCATTATCAACATCAACAGCCCAAGGCTGATTCCTATGAGGCGAAGGTCAGATGTGCCTCCTTTCTCTAAACTTTTTACCAATTTTGACACCATCTGTATCTCCCACAGCACTCTCTACTTGTCTCCTGGGGTTTGATAATTCATTGCAGTGGCCACACAGAACTTACAGACCATACTCACAGTTATGAAGTGTTAGGGAAGTAAGAGGTTACAATACAGATTCAGGAACTCTCAGGATACAGTTCTTCAATCAGATCAGGACAGCCTCTTCTCAGATGTGTTCACAGGCAGGCATCTCTCTGGCCCTTGGCCCCTCAGCCCCTGCCTTGCTCAGGCAAAGGTTACAAAGCAATCTTAGCTTTTTGCACTCCACTCTACCAGGAAGCCTCCTGCCAGACGGTGAACTCTATCTCTATGGGTTGGCAAACCTAGATCCATCAATTACCCAGAGGCACCCAATTCTGCCCACAAGCCAGTCCTGCCTGAAGGTGCTTAGCTCTCTTGCTCCCAGGGCCGGAAGCTCATTGTGCCATCTCCTGGTTCTACTGCCTCTGCTGCCACCATTTATCTGTGGCTACTTCTTGCTGTCTCTCATCTCCAGTAAGTACTTCAGCTCTCTCCAAGCGTGCGAGGGTCTCAACACAGGGATCCTGGGTCCAAAGGCTGCACTCCACGCCTGGTTGTTCTTTCTTGGTGGTCATGAGGTCCCACCTTTTCTGCCTCTGGGATGGCTCATTTTAAGCCTAGCAGTATGGCAAAACTGACCAATTCCCTCATTAGGGTTCCATATACCTTATTTGCATGGTCCCACCTCTACAAGGGTGCCATGTACCTTATTTACAGTATCAGCAAGCTATCCAATGCCCTTGGTGGGAGCTCATTTGCATCCCACCTAGCCATTTGATGGGAGTTACAAAAGAGTATGGCTAGAAGGGCTATATTAAGTAGCCCTTCACTGCACTGCATATAGGGAAGGCAAAAATTCTACCACTGAACCACTGCTGCACCCATATTACTTATTAGCTATGTAGCCACTTAGAAAAAGGGTTATAAGGAGGATTGAAAGAAGTAAATATAGGTAATACACTTAAACCAGTATCTGGGTGCTTTCATCTAAAGACCCTGCATTAATCACTCCTGGATGGCTCCCTTGCTCTCAGTCTGCAGTGGCAGACTTCATGCATGGTGAGTTTGCCATTCCAAGATGGGAAGAGGCCTTTGGTAAGACCGGATGCATGACTAAGTAACCCAAGTTTTCAGACTTTTTTTTTTTTTCCTTAGTAAGATTGTAGTCCAAATATCTTTACTTAACTAGGCTGGAGAGAAGAGTGGAAAGAGTTCAATAGTTTCATCTAAACAGTAATAGGCCACAAAATCATTTTAGGCTTCCCTTCCCATGACTAACAACTTAATGTTGAAGATTCAGTTTGGGACATTTTCTCTTTTTCCATATACAGAACAAAACAAGTCAAGTTTAAAAATTCTTTATTTGATTTTTAGACAAAGAACAGGTATTGCATTATAAAGACTTGCTTGAAAGAATGAAATGCCTGTTGTCATCGTTTCCTTATGTATTTCAAGCCAACATAAATATTAAGGGAGAGAGTGGTACATCTTTCCACATCTTTTAACACATTCTTAATTTAGCTTGGATACAATCTCAGAGAGCAATTCCTGGTGTAACAGGCACCTCTAACACAATAATCCCCTCAGTTTCCCTGGCTCTGTGACAGAAGCACTGTTGGTCTGGGCCCAACCATATTTGCCAATATAATAAGAACAAGAAATTAACATCTCTAAGGCCAGTAGTGGGAGCTCTGGTAGCATAGTGGCTAAGACACTTGCCTGCTAACCAGACGGCTGGCGGTTCAAACCCACCAGCCACTCCTCGGAAGGAAGGTTGGGCAATCCTACTTCCGTAGTGATACTGCCTCGGAAACCCAAGGAGGGGTCGCTATGAGTCAGGGCTGACTTGACGGCACATAACAACAACAACAACAAGGCCAGTAGTAGTGCATAGTAGTTTTCATTTAAAGATCTGGTATACAGACCTGGAAATTGGGACTCAGTGTGAATTAAAATGGTTAAAATGGCCTATTATACATTTGTTATGAAAATCAACCCACTAATCTTGACCCGGGATTAGCATACTGGGCTCTATGCTGAGTCTCCTGATTTGTTTATTTAACTAATGGTCACAAACTTCATTGGGGCAAAAGCATTATAGTATGGTGTTTGTGGATTTTGGCAAATGCTAAACTATATTTACTCCTTGGTTCCCCAACCTATTAATAAACTTAAAAATCTTTGAATGTGCTGAACCCCTAATGCTTAAAGTTAGTAAACCAGTTGTTGAAAACACAGTCCACTGTGACAGTGGTTAGCCATGACATGATTCATACATAGGATCAAATTTCCACATCAGTACCTCTGTCTTCTTTTTAATAAATTCTAATTCACCTGATAACACAGATATTAGAGCAAATGGCAGCAAGTTCTAGTCTTATCCAAAATAAACTTGGCTTTGAGGTTTAAAATATAAGTTAACAGTACAAACTCTTGATTTTTTTTCCAGGTAGGAGAAAGCTGCATTTCTTCATGTGCATAGTATTCTTTTGGACTCCAGCAGCAATAACTTTTTACATAGTTCAGTATTGTTTCCCAGAGAATTAAAAATCAATAGCAATCCCCCCATCTCTGGAGGGAAAAATCAAACCAAACCAAACCAAACCCACGAATTCCCCCTCCCAAAGGTGTTAGTAGAGATAGAATGAAAGTTATCTTACATTTCATTCTCTTTTAGACTTTATTCTTGTGTTTAAAATAAAACTTATACTTTGTATTCATATTAGTAGCAATGCTCCTAATTTCTGTACATTAAAATGATTTAGGCTTGAGGAAAATATCATCTGGTGTAGGTATAAGGGATCCATGGATGGTAATAAGCTTCACTCAATTTTAGAAAGAAGCTATGAGAGAGAGATGAATTAGTCAGAAATGGCCAGTAGTACAGATGGTCTCATTTGAGAATCAGTTCCTACAAGGCCACTGAAAGGAGCTGAGTCAGCTCGTGGAAAGAGGGCTTTCATGATGGAAAATTTCTATGATGTCAGACTGAAAGGGGGCAGCCAATCTCACTCTGGCTGTTCAGTATGTGAAAGTAAAAGTGGTTATCTCTAATATGTTGTTGAAAGTATAAACTGCTTTGAAACTTTTCAGTGTGTTTGCAAGTTGGATGCAAGTTTTTTTCCTGTGATACTTCTGTTGTTTCACAACCCGAGTTTAGTGAAACGGCAAGAATCACGAAATAGTCTTAAAGTCGCAAGGAGCTTGATAATTCGTTTATTCACTCTAACTGTCAAGGCAGCAGGGCCTTATCCAATTCTCACTGCATGACTGCTGGGGATACATGCCCAGGAGGAAGAATCAAGCCAAGAAGGTTTAATCACGATAGTGTCTCTTAAAAAAAAAAAAGAGAGAAATCAGTTTGAATCCCGAGTTCCTGTCTGTTTTTTGGTGATGTTTATCCAGAGTACACAAGAATGACTCATATGACACTGTTGCTTTCAAATACATCGTGTCTACTTAACAAGAAAAGGCAAAGAGATGCCAGCTTTGTGCTACAGCTTGTAGTCATTTGTTGTTGTTGTTGTTATGTGCCGTTGAGTCAGACCTGACTCACAGCGACCCCTCCTTGGGTTTCCGAGGAGTATCACTATGGAAGTAGATTGCCCAAGCTTCCTTCTGAGGAGTGGCTGGTGGGTTTGAACCGCCAGCCTTCTGGTTAGCAGTCAAGTGCCTTAGGCACTGTGCTACATTTAAAAAAAAAAAAAAATTAGAAGATGCTCTGAGCTTTTATTATGATGAGGAATTTTTTACTTGTAAAAACATAGACTCCACCCAATAATCTAATGTAAAGTTGCTACACTGTAAAGATGGTAGACAATACCTTTGTTCAAAGATTGATTCTTTTGCAAAAATCAAACTTTGGAAGAAGGCTGTGTTGGGTCCCTGTACTGCTGGGATGCAGATGGGATGTGTTAACCCCCATGGGGAAGAAGCTTCAAACACCTCACTCAGTAGTTAGCACCAAGAAACATCCATTCACATACATCAAGCCCTAAAAACATGGGATGTGAAGCAAGGTGGAAAACTCATTTTCGTCAGTCTCCCCTGTCACCTCCCAATAGTGGAGTAGTTACTGTCAGCCAAGAGCACAGGCCATCTGATAACAGCAGGCTGGCCATCTCCGTGAACTGATCTAATTTTCTCACAACTATGCAATATCCCACTTATTAAAAAAAAATAATAAATGTATCTACACCCCCTCAAACTCCTAGCTGCAACCTCCAAAAGGCAATCCTGCCCAAAAAATTGAGCCGCAAGGCAAACTAATCTATTAATCTAGCCCAGCAACTTTCCACTTCTCCAAGGGCCCTGTGCTAGCACAGAAGTATCACAAGAAAAACTTACAATTGTACCAAGGGATTAATAGTAGTTTTGATAGCAATTTAAAAAAAACAAAACTAAACTTTGTACTTGCCAGTTGCCTTTCACTTATTTCCTGACAATTCATCCCAGGGGGAATCTCATTTCCTCCTTCCAACAAGATCATTTCAGGAAGGACTAATGACAGCAAGCTGAAGGGTCTGCCAGTGGAAAGAGAAGGCACCCAGGCTGCTTTTGATCCCCACTTCCCAGGTACCCTTAACGCCAAGACTGGGAGGCCAGCTTGGCCCTTGCAGACTCTGCCTGCTCTTCAGTTGTGACTCCTTCCTAGCCATCAACCATGTTTTTACCTGTAAGATAAACATTAATGTTGGCTAACATGGCATAATTGAGGTCTTTAGACTGATGAACTAGTAAAATGACCACAGGAAAAGCTGGAAATAGAGGGATAAAGTAAAAGTGAAGTGCTGAAAACAAGTCCACGTATTGGTTTTTCTCTTTCATGAGTCAGTGCAAAGGATAGGAGGGGATGCCCACTTGTAAACACTGTGTGCACACTAAACTGTGTTTATATCTACTGTGACAGCTTACCATGGTCCCAGTAGAAGATTAGCAGTATGAGGACAACCATGTTGTCACTGCTTACTAACCACAGGCACAGCCTGTTATTTGGAGAATTCACATTATAGAATTCACCCGAAGTGCTCCTTGGAAGGGAGAACGGCCAGACTTCGTCTCATCTATTTTGGTCATGTTGTCAGAAGGGACCATTCCCTGGAGAAGGATGTCATGCTTGGTAAGGTGGAGGGTCAACGAAAGAGGGGGAGGCCTTCAATGAGATGGATTGACATGGTGGCTGTGTTGATGGGCTCAAGTATAGCAGGGATTGTGGGGCTGGCACGGGATTGGGCAGTGTTTCGTTCTGCTGTGCATGGGGTTGCTATGAGTCGTAGACGACTCAGTGGCACCTAACAACAACAACAACAGGGCCAGGAGATGCTATTCCATGAGAAGCCTGTCCTCTGACCTCTGAGGTCTTCTAGGTATTTGCCTTCTATTCCTTGGCAGCCATCAGAGAACTAAGAGTGGCCCTCAGGGAAAATGGTTCTTGTCCGAGATCCCTCTGGACAACCAAATCAAAGGGGCGTGCTGCACTGACTTAAAAAACGGTTTGTACATGTGGACAAAGAGGAGGCTAATTCCTGGTGGAACCACTGAGACTATGGCCCCTAGCTGCCCTTCAGGTCTGGAATTGAACCCACACCTGTGGCTTCCAGGCAAACAAGACAGGCATATGAGTTGAACATTTACCTGAGGTAGATACACTCCTTGGAGAGAACAATCATGGGAGAAAGAAGGGCTATTTATGCAGATGGAGACAGCTCAGGGGGCAGAAGTGCATGGAGGGATGGACACAGGGAAACTGTGGGGAGGAAGTGGGAGGGGAGCTGTTGCATTGTGGTAAATTGTAGTCAATGTCATGAGACAATGTGTGTGTGAACTGCTGTATGGAAAGTGAATTTGCTCTGTAAATTTTCACCCAAATCACAATTAAAAAAAAAAAAAAAAGGCATCTAATTAACACTACAGATTAACAGGTAATGGAGCCTCCTCCTGCACCCCCTACCCTCACAGTGCTTTGTCCCCTCACACAAGTTAAACTGATTTCCCTGAAAAGCATCACTAGATTCCACAGAGAGGCATCCCTGTCCAGAAGGTCAGAAACATTGAACTCTTCAAAGTTATTCAGGAGCCAGGCCTAACTTCACAAGCAGAAAACTAACGCGCTGCATGTCACCTTTGAGAAGTTGGTATAATTTCTCGTTCCTTTCTTTACAAGGACGAAGAGCAATAGACTGAGACAGGGTGGAACGGAAAGGGAAGAAATCTGGCAAAGGCAAGTCAACTGTGAGACAATGCAGTGTTTTCAGAATAAGGTCTAACAAGAAAATGAAAAGTTTTATAAAAGGAGAGGGAGACTCACTTTAGAATTTGAAGCAAGAACACTGGAAAGGACAATGTTGCCTGGGATCCATTTCCATGAATCCACCAAACTAAACAACCTGTCTCCTATGAAGAAAAAGGCAGGCAAAGTACAGTAAAAGAAAAATAAACACGGTGTTGTTCTTTAACATGGGAGGACAAAACAGTTAATTCTTCCACTGTCTTTTCACTGGAGAAACAAAATTCTTGCCACATTAGAGGATGCGTGCTCTCATCAGGAATTCCGGCTTGCCTGTCAGCATGCGCAAAATGAAGAAACACTTGCGTGTTCTCAAGAGAAAACCTCCTGCCTTGTTGAGTGGAAAGTTATCTCCACGTCCCTTATGTGGGTCTGGTATCATCACATGAACACAAGGTGGGTAGCAGGGTGGGGGCTCACAATTAGAATGAAGACTTTGTTCTGTGGTCCTCAAGCATCTGTAGCGTGTTAGTAAAGACTCACATTCAGTGGTCTGAAGTCCTCAAAAGTAACAGTTGCTTTAATCTTAAATGTCCATTTAAATGCAAATATTCAACGTTTTAAACACGTGTATTAATGGAACCATCTCTTCTTTCAAAACCCACCCCCTTAACCCTTCCCTTCTGTTCTCTCAGATTTGCTGCGTCCCCCACTCCCCCAACACACTGATTTGTGTGCTGTGTCAGCAGCAAGAGGTGGGAACCACAGATCCCAAGTAGAAGTCAACTTTATCGTCTGGGGATTTTCCTTTTTACCTAAAGATCCAAAAATTGTTTTGATTCTTTTTTGGGGTACTTTTTGGCTGTTTTGGTTTTGAAACTTGTTTTCTCAGTGAATACAACACCCAGAGTAAGTCTGCATTAAATAAAAAACAAAAACAAAGTCTAACCCGTGGGAACATCTGAGCACATAAGTACTGTAGAGCTTTAAATAAAAACCACTTTATCAATAAATGAAATGGGCAAGAGGGGCAGTAGAACTTATCTGAAAGAAGATGAGAATTTTAACAAAAAACAAATTCAGAGGGACAAGCAGCTTACAAAAAGGTACAAGAAAGAAACCACACCAGGTAACACTGCAGAGGCTGGGCTAAATGTGCCACTGGAGAAATGCTGCTCACTTGTGTCTGAATTCCAGTGCCTTCCAAATAGATGGGTAGATGGTGAAAAACAAAGTAATTCTTTTTTTCTCTCACTATCCCGTGAATTCTATCACTAGGCAGTTCTCTGGCTGTCACCAAGAAGGAAGAAAGATGCATTTCTCCTGTGCTCCAGTTTGTGGGGTCCACTCTTAGTTTTCCAACATAGCCCCAGTATACTATTGTAAAGACTCAGCGATGGTGCTGACTGCATGGGCTGCCTCTGCGGCCACTGGAGGGGAACTGAAGAAGGTGTTGGTTTGATTCCTCTGCTGATCTCGGAGGTAAGGAGGAACCGATGAGCTTTTAATGTGGAGGATCCTGGTATCCATCACCTGACAGTCAATCTGCATCATCACTTCGTAATCCTGCCCGTTGATCACATTCTCTGCAGAGAGGAAAATATGCAAAGGGTAAGTATTCAACAGAATGTGTGTGTCTGCCGTGAACTTCAATCCAAGAAGGACAGGACAAGCTTCAAGGGTGTGAAATGTCAAAACACGTTAAAGGGTGCAGAGGGACTTCATCAGTCTCTAAGCAGAGCTACAGCTGGGCATGGTGCCAGGATGGCCTGTCTTCTCCTCCATTCTAGTTCCCAAACAACCTTCACTGGCTCATGACGGGCAAGAACCACTGCCAGAGTTAATACCACAGAAGACCTGTCTACAGATATGTGTCGCACACCTTCCATGCAGTATATCCCCATGACTGGGGTAAATGGGACACCAAAGGATTTTACTGGGGAGTAGAATGGAAGCTCTGATAGCATAGTGCCTAAGGCACTTGACCACTAACCAGAAGGCTGGCAGTTCAAAACCACCAGCCACTCCTCGGAAGGAAGGTTGGGCAATCTACTTCCATAGTGATACTGCCTCGGAAACCCAAGGAGGGGTTGCTATGAGTCGGGTCCGACTCCATGGCACATAACAACAACTATAACAACAGAATGGGAGAATATCTAAGCCCTCCTCTTCACCTTCAACAATGGGAAGGAACAACTATCAAAAAGGATCAACACATCATGTGAATGGCAAGGAGCCCTTGGCTAAGACTGCTTGGCTCCTATTCGATGGTAGTATTTCTGATTCTATTAAGAGACTCTCAACTATGAATTAAGGTTTGTTGAAGACTGACAAATTGTATAAATCTGACAACTATGCTCTTTCCCAGAGAGCATGATCACCTGCCTTCCCATATTGCAGTCATCTTTAATTCCAGAGTTCCTGAGAGACAAGTACATTTCCAATTTAGGATTAAAAGGCATGCTATAGGCCTTTCAAAGAGCCCTGGTGGTGCAGTGGCTAAGAGCTCAGCTGCTAACCAAAAGGTCGGCAGTTCGAACCCACCAGCCACTCCACAAGAGAGAGATAAGACAGTCTGCTTCCGTAAAGATTATAGCCTTGGAAACCCTATGGGATAATTCCACTTTGTCCCAAAGGGTTAGAATCAACTCAACAGCAATGGGTTATTGCAGTGTAGTAAATTACTTAGTATGGCTTTTCTACCCATAAGTCATTGTAAACTCAGTGGTGGAATGAGCAACTGAGGAACTCCTGATTGTAAATGTTATCCACCTGGGTTATTTCTGTTGGGCGTGGCACAACGCAATGTTATGGGAGGCTCTCTCTCAGGTGCTTAGAGTTCTGATGCTATTATTGGTTGGTTTGGCCACTCTGCCAAGCTCAAAAGGAGGCCTCCTGGAGGCAGAACCCTCTCTGACTGCTGGTTGAGGAAGACATGCTGCTGGGAAAGTGACGCGAGAGACAGGCATTGCTGAGTAAGACACCAAGGGACATGCACTGCTGGGGGAGAGACTGTGAGAGACTTGGCTGAGAGACAGTGGGCTGGGAGAGAGACTGAGCATTTTTCCTGACTTGAATTGTAGCCTGGTGCTTCCCTAATAAACTCCATAATCTGTTAGTTCTGTGTGGCCACTGCAGCGAATTATCGAACCCAGGAGAGAGGTGGTGGGTGCTTTGGGAGGAATGGTTGGAGAAAGCTGGAGAGAGGCAGCATGTCTGGCCTTGTAGGAATAGGCCTTGGGTTACTACTGGTAATCCTGTCTTCCTCTTGTAGGGTTACAGGAGGTCAGAAGATGTGGCCTCCTTGCCCTTTTTGAAGTTATATAAGACTTTCAGGTAAACTAGAGGCTATTTTCAGAAAGGAGAGGGAAACCATATAGAAGTTATGCTTAACAGAAACTAACTCATTATCATGAGTTTAAAATATACTGACACACAAAGCCAGCTGCCATGGAGTTGATTCCTACTCCCAACAACCTGGCATGTCCTGACTTGAACTGTGCTCCACAGAATTGTCAATGGCTGAGTTTTTGGGAGTAGATTGCCACGCCTTTCTTCTGAGGCACCTTTCTTTCAAGACAACCTCTAACCTTTCGGTTAGCAGCTGAGTGCTAACCATAGACTCCATACAGACACATACTGCATTCCTACTTCAATTTCTACTTCCTAAGAAGGTGAAGCTCTTTATTTTAGGAAGAGAACCAAATTATTTTCTGTAGTTCTGGGTAATCATTATCCAACTTGTAATCAATAAAACTTGAGTATAAAATGGATGAGATGACTATAAATAATGCTTTTCAAACCAAGCTGAACAATCACAGCAATACAGTTAGAAGATGTGTGAACTTGGAAGAATGCTGGGTAGTCAACGTGGCATTCCAGTTTGCACTTTCATCTGTGAATTGGAGCTGGGTGTGGGGACCGGAAAGAGTGGCTGCTGGCAAAGGCCCAGTCTTGTTAAGAAGATGAGATAGAGCCAATGAGTGATTTTAAAATGACACACTTGGCTTTTTGAGGACAAACATTAAGATTTAAAAGTAAAATGCTTTCTATTCCATTATCCTTTCTTTTATTTCAACATTGTGCATGCCAAATGTCACACATCTAGAGAATGAAAGTCCAAAGTTTGGCATTTGATCTTTAGGTTCCCTTGTTACATTTGGGAAAACTGAGTGTTCTGGTTACCTAGTGCCACTCTGACAAGAATATACCACAAATGGGATGGCTTTAACAAACAGGAGTTTCTTCTTACAATTTGGAGGCTTTAAATCCAAGTTCAAAGTGCCAAGCTCTAGGAGCTGGGTGAAGGGTCTCAGCCTTGGGGTCCAGCTCTGCCTCCTGCTCCCGGCCCATTGGAGCTAGAGGCATTTCTGCACTCAGCTGCTGACTGCTGAGGCTGAGAAGCCCCAAGGTTGACAAGTAAAAAGCCACAGTCCCGATGTTACCAAACCACATGGCAGGCTGTTAATTCAAATTCATTGTAAGTCTCAAGGTCGGCAGAGCATGGCAGGCTGCTGAACAACGATACAGCTACAAGCAGGGTCCAAGCGTGCCATAAGCTAGAGATCATTCCCAAGGCTTCTCCTTATATACAGGAAACAGACCACATCCCAAAGGCAGCTACTCAGCTGCTTGTGGTAGATCCCACCATGGAGTTCATTACCAGTCTCATCATGGGGAATAATTACCACCAACTGCCCAGCCACTCAACCAGGCCCAGCCACGTTGACACACAAACATAACCACCACACTGAGCCATGGAGTTTGTTGCTTAATAGTCTAGGAAAGACTCTTAGCGATCAGCTGGTCCAGGGTGTCTTAACCTAAGGTCTAGTTCACAAGCTTCAGGTAGTCCCCATGTTCCCCAAAATTGCATGCAAAATTTTATTTGTGTGTGCATTTTCCTGGAGAGAGGGTAATTTAGATTCTCAATGGGGTCTGTGACCCCTAAAATGTTAAGAAATACTAGACAGATCTAACAATCTATCAACTGAGCATATGATACAAGCTATTTTAAAGCCAATGGGAGACTTAATTCCTCCACTTCTATTTGTCAGTTTTCTGTTCCAATGTTTAAAATAGTTTCCACTGATGATAAATTTCCCATTACAAGTCTTGTAAGACTCTTCAATTGAAGTTAATTTTCTTCTTTTCCAGCTACACTGGAGATGAAGGACAGCTGGTTGTTGCTGTTGCATATTAACTAACCCTACCTATTCTTTAAGACCCCTGCTGTGGAAACTGAATTCCAATTTTACAAGTCCTGCCCCTCTGCAATGACTATCAAATCATTTGCTTATTTTAGAGAATTAAATATGAATATCTACAACTTACCCCCCCCCCCCTTTTTTTTGCCTTTCTCTTAAGTGCTTTCCAAAAAGTAGACAACAGAAGAAAGACAACCTGCTAATGTTTTTGGAGTTATTTCATTCAGAACATGTGACTGAGTTCAGGTTTCAAGGTGCCATGCTAGCCATTTCCTTTTGGAACCATGGACCCTCTCTCTCCATTTCAGAAAAACTGAAGGATGGTGTATGTGCAACATGTGTTAGGGCACAGAAGAGTAAATAATGGAAAACACATGTATCAGAGACATGCGGTACACGTTACTAATTTTTACTGCTTTCCTGGATTAACTCAGAATCCAGATGACAGTTTAAGATCAAGACTTGGTTCTTGCAATATAGCCCAAACCACCTGCAAAAGTCATTAGAGCCCATGTGCCTGTTACACTTAACTGATAACTGGAGTTCTTTACTACTGCTAATATCAAGAAGAGATGGGGAAAATGGGAGTATAAACTCAGACATTTTGAAGGAAAACTAAAGTAATGATCTGACTCTAAAACCTAGGAATTCCTAACCATGGTTGAAATGGCACTGTCATCTTAAACCCAACCCAGAGACTCAGACTAGCTGTTTCCAAATGAGTTCTATTATTCACTCCTTTGTTCTGAAGGCAACAACTTGTGCCCAAGGAAATAATCAGCACTGCTAGAAGACTCTACCAGACAGCACGCAAATGCTCTCTGCTGAATTCAGAGAGCCCCTTCTGAATGACACACTGGGTACTTTAGGACTTGGAGCCACCTGACATGCCATAAAAAGTCTCGAATTAGTCAGTACTTTTGAAAAATAATTAAGGGGCTGTAGCACCATTCTTAGGTTCACTCTGTAAGACCTTATGTATATAGGGTTCTTGGGGTACTTCGGAACTAATCCCCTTGGATGGCTGGTTAGTGAGTCAGTCTCATCATTAGTGATGAGATTCTAATTATTTTAATTAAAGGAGGACAGACTGGGAAACAGCTGATGATAACTTGTGATCTTTGTAGGCACCCTCCACTGGGCTGCCAGGCATCTGTTTACATGGTGCGTGTCCAGGAGCATGAAAGAGCCCCCAAAATGCCTCTTGATATGGTGGCTGAAGCTCTGGTTACCCTTTAAGGCTTTGAGCTCTGTTAATAAGTGACTACCTTTGGAAAGGACACCTTTGACTGTTGCCTATAATTTGCTCCTCAGTGTGAATAAAAAATATCAGAGCAGGTTCTAATAGGGCATGGGATCTTGGGTAGGAAGGAGAGGAAGGGTCCTTGAAGGAAAGCAAAGGCAGGGATGTGAGAAGCTGAGGATGAACTCCATACTTTTCTGGGGGAGGACTTGGTTTTTCACTATGACCGTGCAAGGCCTTGAATAAAAGAGGAAACACTAAAGCTGATGGGGTTTCTGACAAGAGGGAACACGTAAACATCAGACTGAGAGTTGTGTGAACTGAGTTATGTGAAAAGAATGTAACTGAACAAATCCTGCAACTGTATGCTTAATAAGAAAAAGGATTCTATTTGGAAAAATAGAACCAAGAAAAGTGAGAATGTTAATAGCTCACCCTTCCTCTTCTATTAGCAAATGAGTGGTATAAATGATCACAGGTTGCCGTCTTACTATGTTTTGGGCTTTACAAAGTCAACAGAGTAAAATAAAATACTGACCTATGTCAGAAAAATATGAATACAGTCAATTCAAAGTAAATCAGACAAATAAAAGGGAAAAGAGATGATCTTTAATGATTTCAAACATGAACACTAAAATGTGATTCTGAAAGCTTAGCAGGGCTGGGAAGCCAGGAAAAGTGTCTGGACATTGGTGGTGGAAAAACTCTAGGCAATGTGGAATTCTGAACCGCCTGTAAACACACAATAACTGAATTACGACAGCCTGCCAAGAGGCTGTTAGGCCGATCATGCTGGGAGATGACTAACACACAAACCTGGACCATAAGCAGAATTATATATACAAAAACTTCACATAAAATTTAATTTTTAAAAAAAGTGACAAGACTTTACCAGCACTTTGCAAAGAATCAAACAACAATAAAACAGACTTCCACTCAGAATTAGACACTGACAAGAATCAGATGCTAACAAGAGGTGTTTGCTCTGTGTCAGCTGGGCTGGGTCAGAGGCAGAGCAGAGCTGTCTGTATCTGTGCCTGAATCCAGGAGGAAGTGGGGTATGTGTGTGTGAAGAGGGGGAGCATAGGAGGACATAGAAGGCAGATAAAAATCTACCCATTCACGGACCATAAGCGGTACCTTTAACAAAAAAACAAGCAAACAGAAAGGAAAGGGAGGTGGGGATACAACGAACAAAGAAGTGGTAAAACATCACGTGTCTGCCATGGCTTCCATGAAATTCCACGAGCTGACTTTAGTGAATCTTATCCCCTACCATTTTCAACCTGTGTCCTGGTTCTGACCATCTCAACATACCATGTTTTACATCTCTGCTTGGAGAAAAATGTTTTTTCTCCTCAACTCAGTCAAATTCTATTAATCCTTTAAGGCTCACTTCAAGTCCCACGCTCTCTAAGAAACCTTCTGTGAGAATAGCAATATTGATCTTTTTCCTTATAATCAATATGTACATTTTTCATTTTATTGAACAGTGCTAAGAAAAGAGATTTGGCTCCTTTTAAAAAACTGCCCGGCAAAAGCTGGGGTGAGGTGAAATGTCAAGGTGAGAGGGGTGGAAAACAAGAACCACTCGCTCATCTGCTGGGAAGAACAGTGAGTGAATAAGCAACAGTCATGCTGCAGATGGGAACACTATATGTGCTTCCAACTTGAAGACTCTTTCTGGAGACATAAGGTAGAACACATGCAGACGCAAAGAGTGCCTAGCAACCGCCACGTATGCCCTTTGCCAAAAGAAATTAAAAGCAGAGTTTCTCCAAAAGGGAAGAGATTTAGAGCTGGGAATGTCCAAAGGCAAAGACAGAGGGAAGAAATCTGGGCAGTATTTCCTTCTGTTGTATATAATAAGGTTGCTACGAGTCAGAACTGACTTGACGGCACCTGACAACAACAAAAACAACAACAAGAAGTAGAATTCCGTGGACAGGGGCCAGCGATGCTGAACATTTTACAATGCACAAGGCAGTCCTGTACAACAACAGCTGTCCTGTTTCTCATATGATATTCATGTGGGTAAAAAAATCAATTATATTAGTTTATTTATACTGGTTTAGAACCTTATTGTTTTTTTTTTTTTTTTTTAATTAGGATTTGGGTGAAGATTTACAGAGTAAATTCACTTTTCATACAGCAGTTCACATACACTTTGTCTCATGTCA
>NW_006921631.1:15639240-15675940 GCF_000298275.1 Orycteropus afer afer
TGTCTGTGTTAATTGGTTTCCCTTTTCTTTGTTGAAGAGGGTCTGTGCAATCCTTCTGCCTAGTCCGCCATCTTGCCCCGCCTCCCTGTTTTGTATTTAAACATAAAGTACTTTTACATGGTTTTTGTAGCCACTGAATTTTCAGGAATAAAAGTACTGAATCAAAAAATTAAAATTTAATCAACATGATACTTCAGTGTACTAACACTTCATCTAATTCTCGTAACCATCTCCTAAGTTAGGTATTATTATTATTATTATTACTATTATTATTCCCATTTTATTGATGAAGCAACTGAAGCAAAGAACAGCCACTGAGCTGGTAAATGGCAGAGCAGGAGATTCAAACCTAGGTGGTATGGCTTCAGACTCCATTCTTTAAACCGTCCACTCTGCTGGGAATATTGTTATTTTCTGAATGCCACCAAAAATTGTTCATCCGTTCAGAAAATCTGGTGTAGTGGCTAAGGCATGTAACTACTAATCAGATGGTTGGTGGTTCAAACCTACCAGCCACTCCATGGAAAGAAGAATGGGCAATCTACTTCTGTAAAGATTTACTGGAAACCTAAAGGGGGTTGCTATGACTCAGAATTGACTCAATGGCAGTAAGCTTGGAGCTTGATAGCAAAGATGCTCTTGGTATCTGAGTTGCTATCACAACACAGTCTGTATTTACTGTTGTTGCACTCACAGGAATAGTATGTATAAGTGCAGCATCTGACTTGGTTCACTATGTCTTCTAGTGCAATATAACATCAGGGCTTCCAACCAATTCATTCTGGTTCAGTTCCCTGCTGAGAATTTGCCTTTCCACCTCAGCTATCCTGAATCAGGATCTACATTTTAACAAGATCCCTAGGTGATTTTATGTACATCTACATAAAAGGTAGACTCTTAACTCAGTATATCTGGGAAGGAAAGGGAAATTTTCAGCAGGGGGTCTAGATGGAATGACTCTGTTCAAAGTCCGGTGTAATATATAATGCTGAGCACTATATATTCTTTCATTCAACAAACATTTATTGAATTTCTGCCATGTGCTAGTCACTGAGGATACAGTAGAAAACAAGACCACCACCACCAACAAAACAATCCCTGCTCTCATAGAGCTTACATTCTTAGAAAAGGAGAAAGTAAGAAGGTGGAGACAGAAAACAATAAAATAAGTAAAATATATAGAATGTTAAACAAATCCTAAAGAGATAAATACCATGTGTGTGTGAGTGAGTGTGTGTGTGTGTGTGTGTGTGTATGAGGCAGGGGGGTTGGTATGCAGTTTCAGATATGGTGGCCAGAGAAGATCTCACTGAGAAGACCTCTGAGTAAAGACCTAAGGAGGCCAGGGAGCTATGCAGTGGTCTAGGAAACAGTGGTGAACCTGTGTTCACAACTGGAAACGTTTTAGTGGAGAGGACCAGCAAGCAGTAGGAAACAGGGTGAAGACTGATAGTTGGCAGAAGAAAACAGGGCTAGAATTATAGATTTGGAATCATTTGTAGACAAGAGAGATGGAGCCCTGAGACCAAGTACTATCATTCTTGGGGAAAAATGATGGGAACAATTGTTAATAAGGATGGATGTGAAGGAAAACGGAGGAGGCCTGGCCTTTTATAGATCTCATCTACTCCCATGTGCACTAGGGGCTGCTCCACTGATTGTCCCCTTTTTCCTGTATGTTCAGTTTCACTGTATCCTCTCTGAGAGCAAGGATTATTTTATCTTGGAGGCATGAGGGTGAAGATAGATTTTGAGTTTTGAGAGGGTAGTTATTAGTGTTCACCTTATATAACCTCAAACTTCTTAGCAAACATTAGCTTAGTTTCTCACATAAGAGTAAGGGTGGCAGTTGAGGCTTGTGGACATTTAGAGATCCCAGGAGTGGGGTGATTTTAAATAACAATAATGAGTGGAAAAAGAATCCCTGGAGCTGAGGAGGTCAAGGAACCGGGAAACCAGTGTTATGGGCAGCGTAGCAGGCAGAAAGAAAACTATACTGGAGTAATGAGAACTGGGTTTAAGCTTTACTTCTGCCTCTAACCAAACCTGCTTCTTCAATTGCAGTATGTCCCCTGGTTACAAACTTCTGACTTACTGACAACTCCTACTTGCCCCTTAATGTTATGTAAATGTACCCTCACTTTGAAAGGATTGAACCAACCCCTCTCCAAACAAATTCTTAATTAAGATCACCTTCACTTGCCACACATGCAGTTTTTAAATCATGGAAAAGGGTCAGAGTCTTTTCTCACACTAAAACCAAACCAAAACTCACTGCCATTGAATGATTCTGACTCATAGCAACCCCCATTGGGTTTCTGAGGGTGTATAATCTGTACGGAAGCAGACTGCCTCATCTTTCTTCCATGGAGATGCTGGTGGGTTTGAACTACCGACTTTCTGGTTAGCAGTCAAATGCTTTATCCACTATGGCACCAGAGCTCCTTTTCTTATACTAAAGTAAGGTTAAATAAGAACTGTATGTACCTATTCCAATTCAACTTAAAGACACAGTTAGGAACTTATCTCACTCATAACCTGGGGATTGCCTGCACATACAATCTGGTGAACTTCTGAGTATTCCAAGTTCTACCTCTGGATCAAGCTGGACCACCAAAAGACTCTTCATTTAGACCAAATTAATCTGACCCCTTATAGGATCACTTTCACTGAGTTATATTTATGAATGATAGCTACAAAAGAGAGCTATATAAAATTCACCCATGTTTATTTTAAAATTGTTGTTAAGCAGCACTATTTACAATAGCAAAAAGATGGAAACAACCTAGGTGTCCATCAACTGAGGAACGGATAACCAAACTATGGTACATATACACAAGGGAATACTATGCAACCCTAAAGAATAATCTGCGAAACACTGCATAATGTGGGTGAACTTGGAGGACATTATACTGAGTGAAATAAGTCAATCACAGAAGGACAAATATTGTATTAGTCCATTATTGTAAAAGTCAAGGACAAGTTTATGTATGGAAGGAAATTTTCTTTGTTGGTTACCAGGGGTGGGAGGGGAGGGGAGTGAACACTGTTAGACAAGTAGAGATAAGTATTGATTTGGGTGAAGAGAAGGGCAATGTACCAAATGTGAATGATCAACATGGTGGCATTGAGGAAGAGGAATACATAGAGAGGTACATGGGAGGTGCAGACAACAAACCTTTTTGCACATACAATACTGCACTGTCAGTGAAGGCAAACATGGATATACAGGTGGAAAGATGGGTGGGCACGCTGAACTATTAGGTATGTCTATGCAGCGGGGAGTGTACCCAAGACTATGTGTAGGGTTGGCAGACAATGGTTCTACGAGTATATTTGTATGTTCTGTAAGAATTCTCAGGTGTATAGTAGAGCTGACAAGGAACAAGGTTGTAGTCACTTCTTGGCCACTGCCAGCTACTCAGAGGGAGCAAGTCATTGAATCTATGGTCTTGCATCAAGCTCAACTGGCATAACATACTACACAAAACATTGTTCCACCTCCTACTCTGACAAGTAGCAACTGGGATCTTAAAAGCTTGCAAGCAGTCATCTAGATGCAACGATGGGTCTCTCCTCATCCAGAGCAAAGAAGAATGAAGAAAACCAAAGATTCGTGGAAACAATTAGTCCAAGTAACTGGTACACCATGTGATCCTCAGCCTATACGACTATGAGACCAGAAAAACTAGATGGTGCCTGCCTACCACTGTCAACCACTTGGAGGGGGATCTATGTAGGAGATCCTGGATTGAGAGGGAGAATAATGTGGAACAAAAGTCAAAATCATTTGGGAGAAAATAAAAGGGGGGACCTGGTTTGCTGGTCTGACAGAGCCTAGTCAACCACTGAGTCTATGGCCCCTAGCTGCTCTTAAAGTCTGGAATTGAACCCATACCTGTGGCTCCCAGCCAAACAAAAGACAGGCATATGAGGTGAACATTTACCTGAGGTAGATACACTCCTTGGAGAGAACAATCATGGGAGAAAGAAGAGCTGTCTATGCACAGGGAGACAGCTCAGGGGGCAGGAATGCATGGAGGGATGGACACAGGGAAGAGGTAACTATCGGGAAGTGGGAGGGGAGCTGTTGCATTTTGGTGAATTGTAGTCAATGTCATGGGACAAAGTGTGTGTGAACTGCTGCATGGGCAATGAATTTGCTCTGTAAACTTTCATCCAAATCACAATTAAAAAAAAATTGTTGAGTATATTACCTTATTTGCAATTAATGTAGGGAAAACTTTTCTTTCCTTTGTTTTCAGTAATAAAGGTTCCAAATCAAATATGAAAAATGAAACATAGCAACTAGCAAATAATGTTTTGTTTCCTTCCTTTTTTCTAATTTTTAATAATAACATGCAGGGTTGTTTTTTAATTAAATATACAAACAAAAAGACAACTAAATTGACCAGAGTGGCTGATCTGTTTGTGAGGACATTCTACAGTCCTGGAATGAAGCCGTTTGAGTTTGACTCCTGACTCTGTCACTTACTAGTTAAGTAAGTTTGTTTAAGTTAGAACGTCTCTGTAATCCAGTTTACTTCACTTGTAGCATGGGGAGAGTAAGAGTCCTTCTTTTAGTGCCTGGCAGAGAATAAGTACCAAACACATGTTAGCTATAATCTTTTCCACTGAAATTATTATTACTCTTCAAATTCTACTTCTCTTTGCCTCTAATTTTCTATTTCAATTTCTATTTGACGATTTATTTAAGATATACACAATCTTTTGTTTATAAGGGGCAGGATATAAATTTTTAAATTATGTAACTAAATATAATTAAAGGAAAAACCCAAAGGTTGTAAGTGTGTCCAAACAGATGATAAAGTGTACTATAGACAAACAAACACTGAACTCGACACATGGTGGGTACTCAGAAAATACCCTCTGAATCACACTGAACATTACCTGTATCCTGCCTTACTAGCAACTATGATTGTCTTTTAATCCCTTTGCTTCAGGGGAAGAGGCAGTAAAGGTGCCAATACCATTTTATGTAAATGATAGTAAGCAACTATTGTGCTTACAACTACAGTGCTTGACAGATGCTCAAGTAGATTCCAACTCATGGCGACCACATGTGTGTCAGAGTAGAACTGTACTCCATAGGATTTTTAATGGCTGATTTTTTCAGAAGCAGATCACCAGGTCTTTCTTCCTAGGCCCCTCTGGGTGAACTCAAATTTCTAACCTTTTGGTTAGTAGCCTAGTATGTTAACCATCTGTACTACCTAGGGACTCCAAGCAATATTAAGCCAAACACCAAACGAAAGCCACTGCCATCAAGTCGATTCTGACTCATAGTGACCCTACAGAACAGAGCAGAACTGCTCAATAGGGTTTCCAAGGCTGTAATCTTTATGGAAGCAGACTGCCACATCTTTCTCCCAAGGAGCAGCTGGTGTGTTCAAACTGCTGGCCTTTTGGTTAGTAGCTGACCCCTTAACCACTGTGCCACCAAGGCTCCTTGAAGCAATATTAAACCAAAAAACCAAACTCACTGCCATCGAGTTGGATGTGACTCATAGCGACCCCTCCTTGGGTTTCTGAGGCGTATCACTATGGAAGTAGATTGTCCAACCTTCCTTCCAAGGAGTGGCTGGTGGGTTTGAACTGCCAGCTCTCTGGTTAGCAGTCAAATGCCTTAAGCACTATGCCACCAGAGCCCCTCCAAGCAATATTAGAAAGTATAAATGAAAAAGACTCATTTCTAAAACTAATTTGCTCTGTAAACTTTCACCCAATCACAACAAAAAGTTATAAAAATAATAAAATTTGTTTTTTAAAGAAAGAGATGATGTATATATTTTCCATATATACAGTGCTTGACAGATGCTCAATATGTATTATATACTATATCTACTGTGAAATCTAAAAAGACTTACTTCTTGTACTAAAAAAACAACAGAATATATTTTACTGAAAAAAAAAAAAAAAAAACCTAACGAATCACTTCAAGTTTCCAAACAGAAGTTGCTCCCTTTTTAGTTTAATTCAGCTCACTTATCCGAACCCCTTTTCTTCTTATTGCTGAAGGGGTTTGTAGTTTCATCAGACCACTACGAGTACATTTAATTAAATTCAATTTGTAACCATCATTCATTCATTCAACAATTATTTGAGTACCTATTATGTACCTACTTCCGTAGTGATACTGCCTCGGAAACCCAAGGAGGGGTCGCTATGAGTCGGGGCTGACTAGATGGCAAATAACAACAACAACAACAACATTATGTACCAGGCACAGTTATAGACTCTAATAAGCATTTAGCTCCCATCCTCTGCATCCAAATTAGACAGAGGAAGTGTTTTCTAAAAGAAAATGGACACCATATGATGGGGTTCACAGAATTGTAAGTCAACACTTAACTGAATGCTTTAATAAGGTTTCTTCCCTTCAGCAACTTACCTGAGTGTGGCAAACACAGTAGAATTACATCTAAAATACTAGTAAAACATCAGACAAATGCATTTCCTCAGAGAGGCCATCTCTTATTACCAAACTTCAAGGAGCACCTCCAAATCCTCTCTGTTCTTTTCCTTCATGGCTCTTGTCACAATGTGTAATGACATATTGGCTTGTTTACTTGTTTAATAATGTCCAACTCCCCCACTAGATAGAGCATCAGCAACTAGGTGCTGTCAAGTAGATTCCAACTCCATCAGCTCCATAAAGCCAGGAAGCTGGTCTATTTTATTCACTGCTATATACTCAGTGCCTGGCACCCAGATAACAACAAATACAGAACACAACCTTCAGGGTTAGGAAGGCCGTACTCTCACACTTACTAGTCATGTCATCAGGTATTTTAATTCTTCGCTTCCTGAAAGTTCCACCTTTCTTGGTGCCAACTTGAAAAAGTGTCATCCCATAAGAGTTCCAGAATGGAGGTAGCAGCAAAGACTTTCTAACATCCTCAAGTACAATTTTAGATAATTCCTTTTTAAGACATTGCCTCTGAAAGACAGCCAAAGTAATTTTTCTTCAACCTCAAACTTGTATGTTGAGTTCATAACCACCAACAATGGCTCTTTTAGGGGTGATGAAATCAAATTCATCCCAAGAAATTTTTGAAGCCTGTGCTGCAGAGGTCTAGGCTACATATGGTCAAGTTCCTACTTTCTTATAAATTCAGTTCCTCTGGGGCTTTTGATAGTCATCTAGGACAATCTCATGGAATTCAGTCCATTCATCATGTCCTAAAATGGATGGTTTTAGAAGACTTGGTTGTTCTCTGGACCTGGTTGCTCTTTCCCAGAGGGAAACCTTCCCATGACTGTGCAAGGTTTGTTTATTAGATCATAAAAAACAGTAACATTTCATTTTATCTCAAACACTTCTTAAAAGAGCATTAAAAGGATCATGATAGAATTATTAGTCATTTCCTTCCAATTGAGTTTTTAGATTACCAAATTGACATCTGATTATGTAACTTCAATCAGTGCCTCAAAAACAGAAACAACTGAACTTCAGGTGGGTGTGGCAACAAAAGGACTCAGGAGAAGAATGGACTGATATTAAAATTATTCTGAAAGAGAAGTGAACCAGATCTGGGACCTGACTCACTGTTTAGAGTTTTAGCCGGGGACAACGGGCCTAGCTCTTGGGACGAGCAATAACTCACCTGCTTCTAATACTTAAATCACTGGTACCAAGTACAAGAAAAGTATTCTATGGTGTCCTGATCTGAAATTCAACATCCACAAAAAACTGAATATTCAGAAGCACTTCTCTAACATCTAGAACCCATGGAACAATTACCCTGAAAGCAGAATAAGAACCAAACTTCTTTGGAATTACTACTTTTGGGTGAACAAAGCACTCTTTCTTCTGAAAAATACGTGGCTCTTTAATTGGCATTTCAGATCAATGTGTGGGAATCACACATTCTTCTCAGACTTCAAAATGGCTTTCTCTTATAAAGTGGAATCTAAATTAAAATATTTTCAAATAGTAGTCACACAAGACCAGATATATTAAAAAAATAAAAGGCTATTAAGAATTGCCAATAAGTTAAAATGAATTACAAAAACTAGCACTGCAGTTTTAGCCTGAGTCAATAAACTGAATTTTCTTATATGTTGAATCAAAAAGCAATTGGTATGAGCTCACTGAAGGCAAACAGCCTGCATGTTTTTGTTTTTTATAGGAGGGAGTGGTATTCTACCTTCCACACCTACTCAGGAATAAAGTCTGTTGGAGGGTACACACACCAGACAAGGAGTCCCCTGGTCCCTGTCACTGTTCTGAGACAACTGCTCCGGAAGCTCAATTTGGACACATCCTAGGAGGGATCACATTGGAACATTAGCTCCTTACAGGCAGGCATTTTTATCTCTTTGTTCATGGCTGAATCCCCAGAACATGGTACATAGAAGCCATCCAATAAATATTTATTGAATAAATGAAAGAATGAGGCCTTGGTTGTGTGGAAATGCTCCACAGGTCACTAACTTAAAGGGGCGTAAATTGGAAGCTACGGTCTGGCAAATGAACTAAGTAAGAATTAGTAAGGCACTGCTTCAGGACAGACAGGCTGTGCACAGAGTTAGTTGGCAGCCAGAGAATTCCTTCCCACTCAAAAAAATGGGTGGGTGGAGGGGCGAGTGAAGTAGAGACCGGCCGCACAGGCAAACGTCCTCAATGTTCTTTGCCATTCTAGGTCTCATTTTCTCCGCTGAAAGGTCAGCAGTTCTCAGCCTGCATTAAACTTGGCTGCTTTTCAATCACATAATTTCAGAAAAACCTAGACATCAGAGTCCATTCATGTGCTTATTCCCCTGGGTTACCTACAACTGATCGTTTTATAGACTACATAAGTGAAACCAAGGAAACAAGTCTCCGTAAAGGTGTCTGGATTTATAAATAGTTTTATTGCTCCAAATAAGCTTTGCAACATGCAGCCCTTGCTTGCAGGCAAATTTCATCACCAATAGGTAAAACCAAATATATATTGAGAATTGGAGATTGCTAATTCAATCTCATCCTTCGCTAAAATCTAATCATCAGCATTAAGTTATTAACATGTTACTTTTAAAAGGAGTCAAAAATTTTAAAGTATATTTCACGGACATAGCGGTCTTTTAACAACAAATGGGTTTTTTAAAAAAATAACACTGATTTAAGAGACTAATGTAGATACCACTTTCAGGCAATATAATCTTAGAAAAGAAATAACTGATCATTGCCTTATTTAGCTGGGGTGGGGGGGAATGCCTGGTGATCAACATTTAAAAGGTCACAGCCACTGAAAATCCTATGGGGCTCAGTTCTCTGAAACACATAGGGATCACCTTGAGTCAGAATTGACCAGATGGCAACTGGTTTTTGTTTTTCTGGCCTTCAGCAGACACTACTGTAAGTGGTGTTCTTTGGTAATGCAAATGGTGTGGAAGTTCAAATCCACCCTGAGGCACATCACTGAGAGGCCTAGTGATCTACTTCCAAAAGATCAGTTACTGAAAACCTGCGGAGGAGCACAGTTCTATTCTCAAACACATGTGGCTGCCATGACTTGGTAACAACTGGTTTGGCTTTTGGTTTAAAATTTAAAAAAAAATTTTTTTTTTCAGTGCTTCATCCCCTCCCTTCCCACCCCTAGCAACCAGCAAAGAAAGTTCCTTCCATATATAAACCTTTCTTTGACTTTTTACAATAATGAACTAATACAATATTCGTCCTTTTGTGATTGACTTATTTCACTCAGCATAATGTCCTCCAAGTTCATTAACATTATGCGGTATTTTTGCAGATTCTACATTATTCTTTGGTGTTGCATAGTATTCCATTGTGAAAACACTTATTTTTGAACAGTTTTTTTTTTTTTCCCCATTTTGATACTACTGAAAACCAATCTAGGAAAGTTGTCTAGCAAGGAATTGAAGAAGGAATGATTTCTCACTACATTACTCAGATAAGAAGTAGTAGAGGATATATGATTGAATAGCTGGCAGGGGTCACTACCAAGTACAATTAAGGCACTGCTCTGGGGTGATATTCAAACCAAAAAGAAATTAGGAATGTAGGGACTGTTACTTTTCTTTCAGATTCTTAAGTAGTGGGGAATATGTTTTATTTCCATAACACAAAATTGTTGTCTGGGTGGCAAAATGGTTAAGCATTTGGCTCTAACTTAAACGTCAGCTGTTGGAACCCACCAGCAATTCTGTGGGAAAAAAGACCTGGTGATCTGTTCCCGTGAAGACTGCAGCCTAGGAAACTCTATGGAATAATTCCACTGTGTTCCATAGGGTCACTAAGCCTGGAGATTGACTTGACAGCACACGGTAACATGAAATAACTTGGAATATACTATTTTACACATTGAATAATTTTTCTACTCTGAGAGCTCTGATACACTATTAAATAAGTCTACAAATAGCACCACTTACAAATCTTGCAACATATGCTTATTCTCCCCAATTGTTTATCATGAATTTTGAATTATTATAAAATAGGACACAAGATAAGCTATCTGTTGCTGTGGTTGTACTATTTTTCTCTGAGCCATAAAAAGTAATTTCTCTTTTTAGCAGGGAATTTGTTTGCTCTCAGCCCTATTTCTAATGGATTTCTTTCAGAAAATGGAAGTGGTCCTATTTTAAAAGCTACTCAGTAAGTCCTGGTACTGCAGCTTTGCAGGCAAGAGTCCAAATGGTATTTTAGAAAATTAAAAAGTGAATTAACCATTAAATACTGATTAATAAATGTCATATGTGACTAGCTGGGAAGGAAGTAAGGGATAACTATAGAGAGTGAGGGATAACACCCAGGATTGAGGAAAGGAGTCTCTTGCTGTCATTTGCTTATAAACTAAACTCACAAGAACAAAAGGGTTTTTTTGTTTCATTTTGTTTTGTTTAAGAGAAGAGCTGCCACAGTGAAAATTGAAAATATTGAATGAAAAATGAACATAACTGAGTAAATGTCACATTCCAGGGCTCCATTCAGCTGTGAAGATGACAAATCCCAAAAACCTACTGCCATAGAGTAGACTCTCACTCCTAGCAATTCTATAGAAGAGAGTAGAACTGCCTCATGGGGTTTCCAAGGCTATAAATTTATATGGAAGTAGACTGCCTCATCATTCTCCTGTGGACGAACTGGTGGGTTTGAACCACTGACCTGGTAAGCAGCCAAATGCTTTAACCACTGAGCCTCCAGAGCTCCTTTGGGAAGATAACAAACACTGCTGAAAACCAAAAACTAGGTGACTCAAAGGCACCTAACAACAACAGCCTTGCTCCATCCCCTAAGGCCCTTGTGGAATGTAAGCACACATGCCCTGAGAATAGCTTTGAGACCAAATTCCCAGAGATTACTGGTTATAACTATGATATTCAAACCATAAAGGGATTTTTTATCAAGGATGTCATTTTGATTTTTTTGAACTCCAGAGAATTTCTCATGCTCTCCCATGGAACAATTCCTAATAGGTGTCACAGAGAGACAGCAAAAATAGTCTTTCTAGAGGATCCATGGTTGTGCCACAGGAGTGTTAACATCAGGAATAAAATGAACGTGGATTCTGCTGCATACTCCTCCTAACATTCCTTCCTGTTTGGCTAAATATTCAAGGGTGGTATCAGGCCAGGGACTGTTTTCAACTGAGACATTCACCCAAACTTCAGATTATCTGTGATCTCTATTTGTTTGCATAACAGTTTATATCCTTAAGCATTTACAATCAAGTTGGTAAACAAAATACATTGGGGAAGAAAAACATTAATAGTCTTCAAGATGAAAAATTATAGGAAGATATAACAATACAGTGATATAGAATATAAATTAACAAATGGTAAACTCTTATTAGAATCCTATCAGGAGCTCTGGTAGCATAGTGCCTAAGGTGCTTGACTGCTAACCAGAAGGCTGGCGGTTCAAACCCACCAGCCACTCCTCGGAAGGAAGGTTGGGCAATCCTACTTCCGTAGTGATACTGCCTCAGAAACCCAAGGAGGGGTCGCTATGAGTCGGGGCCGACTCGATGGCAAATAACAACAACAACAACAATCATTCAGCTGTGAAAGATAATTATAATATATTCCAGAGAAAAGTCATCTAAGTATATGTATTTTAGGGATAGGATGTCTTTTTGGAAATCAGAAGACTTATTTGTAAAATCTAAGTACATTATCTGGTACAGAGACAAAAATTATGGTTGTAATAAACTAAGGAAATTTCTGTCCAAACAAAGAAATTACCAGAGCAACCTTTAGTCCAAATACAAATACAAATGGGCTTAGGGATATGAGGAAGAAGAAATTAATTTCCTTTGGAGGACATGGAAAGGGCTTAAGAGAAAGGCAGTTGAGGGTGCCAGTGTTTTATTTTCAAATAAAAGTTTTAGTTCAAATTACTGACCCAATCGAAACTTTAAGTCATAAACTTGTCATTCTTACTTCTTAAATCTGCTCTATCTGGCCATGGTTTGCAGGTACACCTGTCACAAAACACTGTACACCACTGTAATTGGAGTGGCAACTGCAAACCTAATTAAATTGTGCATTTGATAATAATGCTTGTAAATGAGCTTGCAAAACTGCCTCCTCATAAAGATATATACATCATCTCCAATAGATGCATTTTACTCTCTACCTAGGGCATTTTTACCAAAGAAATGAACCAGGCTTTGAGATACAATGCAAAAATCTGCATTTAACCATCTTTGCCAAGCTAACAACTACCAGCTGAATTTTTTGGCCTGAGAACTTGTGTGTGTGTCCTTAATTCAGTATGGCAGAGTGTAGGGCCATATTGTAGCTATACTTCCTTTCCTGACCCATGTGTCTCTGTTCTTGATTTTGTTCCCAAGCCTCAAGTGGTCTTGCCTTCTAGTTTGTTTGTCCCATGGTTAATTCTGAGGAAGCAGTAGTTAAGAGTTTCCCAGCAGCAGAGGCTGCATGAGATGATAGGCATGCTTGCTGATTCTGCAGTGTAACACTTGAGCCAAAACCCTACATTTTGCACCAAGGCAAGGGAAAGAATTAAACATGTATTTGAGTAGGCTATGATCAAAGTTGCACAAATACCCATGCATAGTTCACCTAATGCTCAGAGCTTACAAATGGTAAGCTCACCAACCAACCCTGCACAGCCCTGTCTGCACAGAAATGAGTGAATTAAAAAGAAAATCTAACTTTCCACTCATTGTTGTAATGGATTCAAAGTAAATTAGAGCTGTGGGGGCCTTGAAATAATATAGTTCTTAATTTTACAGATCAGGAATCTGAGGCTTAGAAAGTACCATGTTATACTTAAAGACTTAGTCCTAAAGAAGGGCTGGATTACATCCCTTATGATATAGTAATTGAAGAAACGTTTTAAAAGTATAAACTACATAAAATTATTCACAATTAACTAGGTTTATTTTATAACATAGTTGTTGTTGTTGACAGGTGCTGTCAAATAGGTTCTGACTCATAGCGATCCGATGTACAAAAGAACAAAATACTGCCAGTCTTGCACCATCCTCATAATTGTTGCTATGTTGGAGCCCGTTGTTGGCAGCCACTGTGTCAATCCATCATATCGAGGATCTTCCTCTTTTTCATTGACTTTCTACTTTATCAAGCATGAGGTCCTTCTCTAGGGACTGGTCCCTTCTGACGACATGACCAAGGTACATGAGACAAAGTCTCGCCATCCTCTGTTTTAAAGAGTATTCTGACTACTTCTTCCATGATAGATTTGTTTGTCCTACTTTCAACTTTTTCTGGATTTTGGTCCAGCCAAGTTGCAAACTGAAAAAGCATGGAATGTTGGATCGGAAGACCAGCACAGCTAAAACCAGTGCCAGTTTTAGTGGATACTTCTATCATTATTTATATATCATTTTATCTATCTATGTAATTTTATATATCTCTCTATATATATTATATTTCTATATATTATTTATTATATCATTATAAAATATATCATTATATATTATTCCCCATGTCATTCTGGGGAAAATCACTTAAACTTTGTGACCTTAAATTTGCAGTCATCAAATATTTATTTTGTATCTACTATGTGCCAGGCTTATTCTAGGTGGTAGAGATCCAGAAGTGAACAAAACAGACAAAAGTCCTATTTTCTCACTGAATTTACAATCTTAGTAGGAAGGAGGCGGCAGACAATCAACAAGAGAAGTAAGTAAATATAGACTATGTTTGACCATGATAAAGACTAGGGACAAAAGTAAAGAAGGAGGATATGAAATGTTAGGGGGCTGAAATGCCATTTTAGAAAGAGTAAAAAGGATCTTTGGTGGCACAGTGCCTAAGACACTTGACTGCTAACTGGAAGGCTGACGGTTCAAACTCATCAGCCACTCCATAGAACAAAGATGGGGCAATCTACTTCCATAAAGATTTACAGCCCCAGAAACCCAATGGGGGTCACTATGAATTGGAATAATTGACTCAATGGCAGTGAGTATGGTGTTTTTTTTTTTTTTTTTTTTGCAATGAGGAAAAGCTTCACCAAGATGATTTTTTTGTGTGTGAAAAGTGACTTTTTAGTCAAGGCTTGACAGAACTGAGGCAGCTAGGAATTGCAGCAGGTATCTGGGGAAAGAGCTTTTCAGGCAGAAGAAACAGACAGTATAAAGGCCCTGAGGTGAGAGTATGCTGAGAGTATCTGAGGAGCAGCAAGGAGGCCACTGTGAGTGCAGCAGAATAGAAGGAGGCGGAAAGTAGGAGGAGATGAGGCAAGAGAGGGATTGAGGGGACCAGACTCCCTAAAGGTCATGTGGCTTTTGCTCTTTACCCTAGTTAGATGGCAAGCAACTGGAGGGTTTGAGCAGCAGTGTCATAAGCTTACATTTAAGAACACTTTGGCTACTTTCTTTCTTATTAATTGCCAAGGACAGCACATAACAACAACAAATGAAAACCACCCATACTTCTAAAGTTTTTAAAGATTAAATGTTTATGGGAGGGCATTCACAATGTCAAGTGCTGTAAAATGCGAGTTATTGTTTTTGTGTGAGGTCAATACAGCACCATAGAGAGAAGCCAGACTATGCAATCATAGATACTTAGTAACTAACAAGTTTTGGTAACTTCATCTGTAACACAGGGATATTAATACCTAACTTATCTAACTTGTAGGGTGGTTGTGAGAGTTACACACACTTATGTACCTAAGATAGCATGCACCATATACCTCTCAATGTACCAAGACTGAAAGGAGTCATTGCATTCTAGGGCCTTGGGAAGAGCCTTGGGAATCAGGAATCCTGGATCCAGTTCCTGACTTCCCACTGTTCATGGTCTTATGGACAGGAAATCAACTGCATTCTCCACAGGCTATACATATTCTCAATTTCTCCAATGGATGGAGGTTACAGTATTTCTTGCGGTGGTGTGAGGGGTAAGGGTTAATGCTGGTAACATCACTGTATGAAAGGAGATACTGCAGAGTGGTTCTACTGTTAACACAAGTGTGACTAAGACTTCCATTAAGGAGACAGTGAAAGAATCCAGAGGAAAATGTTGCATTGGAAACAACATGGGATTTATCTATTTATCCTGAAGACATAGTCCAGAGCCTTTTGAGTTCCACGACTTAGCATGCAAAAAAAAAGAAGACAGCCTTACAGCAGCAGATCACCAACACACAGTGAAAAGAGAGGAAAATGTGACAGACATAAAACCTTCTTTAAATCTTCATTTGGTGCTAAGAAAGTACTTGAAAATTTGGCAAATTTCTTATCTCTGTTTCATTTTTAAGATAAGTTATCCCAATCAGCTTTTTTTTTTTTGTTTAACTTTGTAATTCTCACCAGAATTCTTGGTATCTCTTCTTTTTGGACATCAAGGAAAACTTTGGGCCCTTGCTGGGCAAAACAGCTGGAACCTCCTAAAAAGTTTACATGGATTACTCTTAGTTTCTATGGGAGCCAGGCTAAAAACTGAAAACTTTGGTTTGGGTTATGAGTTAGAAAAATGCAAGTCGTAAACTTTCTTAAAAGAGCCCATTTTTTTGGGATTTTTTTTAAAAGCAGAGAAGGCAAGTCCAAGTCCATCCAATTTCTTCCACAGACCAACACTGACTTGTTACTTTCACACTATTAGCTCATCTAGTCAAAATATCACCAAATACAGAAAGTTACTCTAGACAGCAGCTGGGCATCACAAACCCCACACAACTGTGAAGTACAGTCACCACCTATGTTTATGCATTAATAGGCATTATGTAATCTTAATGAGGAGCCCTGGTGGTACAATGGTTAAATGTTTGGCTACTAACTGAAAGGACAGCAGTTCAAATCAACTAGCCACTGCCCACTCCCTGCAAGAAAGATGGGGCAGTCTGCTTCCTAAAGATTATATACAGGGGACTTCCGGTAAGATGGCAGAATAGGCAGACAAGCTACAAAGACCCTCTTTAACAAAGAAACGAGAAACCAATTGAAACAGATACTGAAGACAATCTTGGAACCCTGGCCTTTGAAGGGAAGCATAAAGTGGATTAAATACCAACTAGTAAAAGAACCAGGAGCTCTGGTGGTGTAGTGCTTAAGGCATTTGACTGCTAACCAGAAGGATGGTGGTTCAAACCCACCAGCCACTCCTTGGAAGGAAGATTAGGGAATCTACTTCCGTAGAGACACTGCTTTGAAAACCCAAGGAGGGGTCGCTGTGAGTTGAATCGACTCAATGGCAGTAAGTTTGGAGTTTTGTTTTGTTTTTTAAGTAGAAGAACTTGGATGAAAACAGTGAATAAGGGGACAAACAGAACTGCAGACTGTCAGCTATCCTGATGGCCTGGCCAGTTTGACTATTTACAAATGGTGTTTGGTTTTTTTGGTTATGATCTGGGAAGCAACCTAAAAATTGGCCCTGCTCACCAAGGACAGCATGGAAAACTGCACTGGTAGCTTATGACTAGAGAGAAAAATAGCAAGTAAGGAGACAAATTGAGCTGTGGACTTTCAGTTGTCCTGAGAATGTGGCCATTTTGAATATTTGCAAGTGGCACAGCCATTTTGAATATCTGCAAGCAGCATTCTGATCCCAGCAACCTAAAAATAGGCTCCATTTGCCCAGGGCAGCATGGACAACCACACTGGAAGCTGATGATTAGAAAGGTCTGAAATTTCCCTTGTTACTCTTATACTCCATGATCTCTTGAAAAATGGAGGTGTGGCCATCTCCCACCTTCACTACTCTTCTGGACTGGCAGGAATTCCATCCCAGTTCTGTGTACCCTGACAGAGCCTAGGTGCCCCCTCAGTTTTTTTTTTTTTTTTTCCTCCTTTATTTCCTCCCCATCCCTTGTTTTCCTTTTGGTAGTTTTCTCATTTTTTAAAATTGTTCTTTTACTCTTGCTCTTTTCTCTTAGGTTCCTTTCCCCAGATACTGTGAGGTATTTTTCCTCTATCTTTCTTTTGTCTTTTAAAAATATTTCTTCTTATTTACTGCCTTTCCTTTTTTTCTTTTGCTATTGTTCTTTTGCTCCTGTTTGTTTATATGGCTTTTGTTTTATGTCTTCTTCTTCTTCTTCTTCTTTTTGTCTATCTGAGTGGGAGACAGCAACAGTACCCATGGGACCCAACCATACCTGCACCTCAAGCAGCCCCACTCCTTGAGCGAGGACCATCAATTGCTTCTGCACCAACCGATCAATGATAGACAGAGGTCAATATCAGCCTAATTCAGCCTTAACTGCTATCCATGAACAGCTAATAGAGATCTGTGCACATACTCTCATTCTCTATCACACCCAACAGGAGGCAGGTGGTGAATGCCTATGTGCTGCCAACTAGCAAACAGAGGAGCACAGTACCATGCTCACTCAGATATATCAAAATAAAATAAATGGAAAAAAAAAATCTTGGGTGAAACATACCAACATACAATCACCAATTAAACAGAAATATAATGACATGGCAATGTCTCAGAGACAACTGACATCACAATCCACAAAAAGAAGCAAAATAAAGTAGTAGAAACAAGGGACCAGGACACAGACCCAGAAAACATGCCTGATGAAGCAGCAGCATTGGAACTCCCTAATAAGGAATTAAAAAGAATTATATTTAGGTATATTCAATAGACTCAGAGACAGATCAAGGAAAACACTGGCAAAATTAAGGAAAATACAGACAAAACTCTAGAACAATTTAGGAAAAGAATATAAGAACAAACTGACAAAATAAAGGAAAAAATAGAAATGATACAAAAACTATGAATAGAAATCCAGAAGATTAATGCTAAGATTTCAGAAATAGATAACAAATTGAATGGGCAAAGAAGTAGAATCAAAACAATGGAAGGCACAATTAGTGCAACTGAAGACAAATACTTCAATACTACTTTGTTAAGGGATAAATCAGAAAAAAGTTCAAAACCAAATGAAGAAAGCCTAAGATTCATGTGAGATACCATCAAGAGGAATAACTTATGGGTAATTGGAATTCCAGAACAAGAAGAGACAAAGAAAACCACATAGAAAATCATCAAAGATTTGTTGGAAGAGAATTTCCCTGATATGATGAAAGACGAGAATATATCCATTAAAGAAGTTCAACAAACCTCAAACAAGACAGACCCCAAAAGAAAATCACCAAGACATATCATCAACAAACTCACCAAAACCAAAGACAAAGAAAGAATTCTGAAAGCAGTGCAGGGAAAATGAAAAGTTACCTACAAAAGGCAACCACTAAGACTAAGCTTGGATTTTTCAGCAGAAACCATGCAGGTGAGAAGGCAAGGGGATGACATATAAACAACCCTGAAAGAAAAAAATTTCTAACCAAGAATTATATAAAAAAATAAACCAAACTCACTGCCATCGAGTTGGATCCGATTCACAGTGACCCCTCTTTGGGTTTCTGAGGTGGTATCACCATGGAAAGTAGATTCCCCAGTCATCATTCCAAGGAGTGGCTGGTGAATTATCCTTCAAATATTATGGTGAAATTAGGACAGTTCCAGATAAACAGAAATTAAGGGAAATTTTTTAAACCAGACCAACCTTACAAGAGATGCTAAAGAGAGTCCTTCAGACAGAGAACAAACAACAGCTAATAATCAGCAATGAGTAACACATATGATGACAACCCAGAAACCAACCAAGTTATAGAAATATCTAAAGTAAAATAAGCTTTCAAAACTAAATAGGGAACCAGAGACATCAATTGATAAACGAGGACAACTACCAACCAAAAAGAGGGAATAAATAGTGTAGTTACAGAACTTCTAAATGGTGAGGAAGTCCAGGCAATTGTGAGATTCAACAGACTATTTTAACCTTGGGAAGAAAGTAACAAATCACAGGGTAGCCTCAAAGAAAAAATAATAATTTTTTGCATCGTAATAAAAAAAAAGGACAGGCACAAATACTTAAAATCATCAACAAAGGAAATGATAATATAATTCATAAAAAAAATGACCTTACCACAAAAAATTATAAGAAAATGACAGCAACAAATTCACATTTGAAGATAACTGCACTGAATGTCAATGGATTAAATGCATCACTCAAGAGACAGAGAGTTGCAGATGAATAAGAAAACATGACCCACCAATATGCTGTCTACAAGAGACACACCTTAGAAGCAAAGACAAAAATAGACTAAAAATCAAAGGTTGGAAAAAGATATACCAAGCAAATGGCAATCAAAAAAGAGCAGGAATGGTAATATGGATTTCTGATAAAATAGATGTTAAGACAAAAACGACCATAAGAGACAAGGAAGGACATTATATACTGATAAAAGTATCAATCGAACAAGATGATATAACCATAATAAATGTCTATACATCCAATGAAAGAGCACCAAAATACATAAATCAGACTTTAACAGAATTGATAAGACAAACAGATGACTCCCCAGTAATAGTAAGAGACTTTAATACACCACATTCAGTGAATGATAGAACTGGAAAGAACACAAAGACACAGAAGAACTAAACAATACAATCAACCCACTTGACCTTATAGACATCTACAGAGCACTTCACCTAACAACAGCAAAATATACATTCTTTTCCAGTGCCCATGGAACATTCTCCAGGATAAACCATATGCTAGATCACAAAGCAAACCTCAATAAATTTAAAAACACTGAAATACTGTAAAGCATCTTCTCAGATCACAATGCTGTAAAATTACAAACCAACAATAGGAAGATCAACAGAAAAAGAGTAAGCACATGGAAACTAAATAACATGCTCCTTAAAAACTACTGGGTAATAGAAGAAATAAAAAATGAACTTAAAAAAACAAAAATGAAATGGGTGATGTCACAAAAAACAAACTGAAATAAAAAGGATAATATCAGGATACTATGAAGAACCGTATGCCAACAAATTTGAAAATCTAGAAGAAATGGACAGGTTTCTAGAAACACGCTATTTAACTAAACTAACACAGATCGAGGTGGAAAATTTGAACAGACCCATAACAAGAGAAGAAATTTAACAGGTCATAAAAACAATTACCAACAAAAAAAGTCCTGCCCAGACATTTTCACTGGAAACTTCTACCAAATGTTCAGAGAAGAACTGACACCAATACTCCTCAAACTATTCCAGAACACAGAAAAAGATGGAATGCTCCAAAATTCATTTTATGAAGAAAGCATAACCTTGATACCAAAACCAGGCAAAGACATCACTAATAAGGAAAACTATAGACAAATATCCCTCATGAATATAGACATAAAAATCTTCAACAAATCCTAGGCAATAGACTCCAACAACATATCAAAAAATAATATATTATGACCAAATGGGGTTCGTATCAGGTATGCAAGGATGGTTCAGCATTAGAAAAACAGTCAATGTACTTCCATAGTGATACCGCCTTGGAAATGCAGGGAGGGGTCACTATGAGTTGGATCTGACTTGACAGCAGTACGTTTTACACAGGTAAAACAAGAAAAAGAACCACCTGATCATATCAATCAATGCAGAAAAGGCAATGATAAAATCCAACATCCAATCTGATAAAAACTCTCAGAAAAATAGGAATAGAAGAGAAATTCCTCAACATAATAAAGGGCATATATGCAAAACCAACAGCTAACATTGTTCTCAATGGAGAGAGACTGAAACCATTCCCCTTGTGAACAGGAACCAGAGGATGCCCTCTGTAGTTAGAAGTTTGTGTGTCAACTTGGCTGAGCCTGGTTGAGTGGCTGGCAGCTGTATGTAGTATTCCTCATGATGAGACTGGTAATCAACTCCATGGTGGAATCTACTGTGAGCAGCTGAGTAGATGCCTTAGGGATGTGGTCTGTTTCCTATACATAAGAAGAAGCCTTGGGGAATGGTCTCCAGCTTACGGCACACTTTAACCCTGCATGTAGCCATGCCATTGTTCAGCAGCCTGCCATGTTCCGGCGACCTTGGGACTTTCAATGGACTTGAATTAATGGCCTGCCATGTGGTTTGGTAACATCGAGACTTTTTACTTGCCTTTTTACTTGTCAACCTTGGGCTTGTCAGTCTCAGCAGCCAGCAGCTGTCTGAGGGAAGAAAAGCCTCTAGCTTCAGTGGACTGGGAGCAGGAGGCAAAGCTGAAGCCCAAGGTTGAGGGGCTTTCACCCAGCCCCTAGAGCCTGGCACTCTGAACTCAGACTTAAAGCCTCCAAACTGTTAGAGAATAAACTCCTGTTTGTTCAAGCCATCCCATTGGTGGCATATTCTTGTCAGAGCAGTACTAGGTAACCAGAACACCCTCTATCACCACTTCTATTCAACATTGTGTTGGAAGTCCTAGACAGGGCAATAAGGCATGAAAGGGAAATCAAAGGTAGCCAAATTGGTAAGGAAGAAGTAAAACTATCCCCATTTGCAGATGATATGATCCTATACATAGAAAACCCAAGAGACTCAGCAAGAAAATTACTAGAACGAATTGAAAGATTTAGCATTGCAGAAGGATACAAGATCAACATACAAAAATCAGTTGGATTCTTCTACACCAGCAAAGAGATCACTGAAAAGGAAATAAGGAAATCAATAGCATTTACAATAGCTAACAAAAGGATAAAATATTTGGGAATAAATCTTACCAGTGACACAAAAGACCTATACAAAGAAAACTACAAAACACTACTTTAGGAAACCATAATAGATCTACATAAATGGAAGAACATACCATGCTCATGGATAGGAAGATTGAACATTGTAAAAATGTCAATACTACCCAAAGTAATCTATACATTCAATGCAATCCCAATCCAGATTCCATCAACATTCTTCAAGGACATGGAAAAACCAATCACTAATTTTATATGGAAAGGAAAGAGATCTTGGACAAGTAATGTACCACTGAAGAAGAAGAAGAACAAAGTAGGAGATTTCAAAACCTACTATACAGCCACAATAGTCAAAACAGCCTGGTATTGGTACAAAGACACACAGACCAGTGGAACAGAATTGAGAACCCAGAAACAGATCCATCCACCTATGGTCAGCTGATCTTTGACAAAGAGCCAAAATCCATTATATGGGGAAGAGACAGTCTCTTTAATAAATTGTGCTGGCAAAACTAGATAACCATTGGCAGAATGAAATAAGTTCCATACCTCACACCATACATAAAAACCAACTCCAGATGGATCAAAGACTTAAATGTGAAACTTAAAACTATAAATTTCATCAAAGGAAAGAGAGAGGCAAACTTAGGAGACCTAATTTATGGCATAAATAGACTATCAAGGATAACCCAAGATGCACAAACAGCAGAAGATAAAGTACATGATTGGGACCTTCTAAAAGTTAAATTTTTATTTGCATCAAAGATCGCCAAAAGGATAAAAAGAGAATCTACAGATTGGGAATAAATATCCAGCAATGATATATCTGACAAGGGACTTTACTCTAAAATTTATAGAGAACTCCAACACCTCAACATCAAAAAGACAAACAATCCAATTAAAAATGGGCAGAAGACATGAACAGACATTTCACCATACAAGATACTCAGGTGACCAACAAACACATGAAGAAATGTTCACGATTACTAGCCATTAGAGAAATGCAAATCAAAACAACAGTGAGATACCATCCTGCCCCAGTACTAATAGCAAAGTTCAACAAGAATAACAAGAGAATAACAAATGCTGGCAATGATAAGGAAATATTGGAACTCACACACACTGCTGGTGGGATACAACCACTGTGGAAATCAGTATGGCAATTCCTTAAAAAGTTGGAAATAGTAAATACTATTTGACTCAGCAATACCATTACTAGGTATAAATCCTAAAGAAGTGAGAGCCAGGACATGAACAGATATATGTATACCCATGTTCATCACAGCACTATTCACAACAGCAAAGAAATGGAAACAACTTAGGTGCCCATCAACAGAAGAATGGATAACCAAACTATGGTACATACACACAATGGAATACTATGCAATTCTAAAGAATAAAGTAAAATCTGTGAAACACCACATAATGTGGATGAACTTGGAAGACATTATGTTGAGTGAAATAAGTCAATCACAGGACATATATTAGTCCACTGTAAAATACAGTATTTGTCCATTAAAAAGTCTATTGTAAAAAGTTAAGAAAATGTTCATATATGGAAGGAAACTTGGATGGTGGTGGTGGTGGAGGGGAGGGAATATTGCTAGATAGGTAAGAGACAAGTATTGATTTGGGTGAGGGGAAAGGCAATATACCAAACTGAGTGCCCAACACAATAACACTAAGGCAAAGGAAGACACAGAGAGGTGCACAAGAGGCATAGACAATAAAGATAAACACTTTTACATATACAACACTGCATCATCAATGATAACAAACATTAATCTATTGGTAAATAGATGGTTAGACAGGCTGAATGATCAAATATGTCTAGGCAGAAGAAAATATACCAATGAACATATATGAGGCTGGCAGATGATATTTCTACATATGTATTAGTATGTGCTATAAGAATGTCCATATAAATAGAACTAATGGGGGTAAAGTTCTGATAACTTCTTAGGCACAGTGAACCATCCTGATGGAGTGAGTAGCTGGACCTGTGGGCTTGGGCCCATGGTCATGGGGGACATCAAGCTCAATTGGCATAATATACTACACATAAACATTGTTCTACATCCTACTTTGGTGATTAGCGACTGGGGTCTTGAAAGCTTGAAAGCAGCATCTACATGCAACCATTGGTCTCTCCTTGTCTGGAGCAAAGAAGAATGAAGAAACCAAAGATGCATGGAAAACAATTAGTCCAAGGAACTGATGGACCATGTGAACCTCATCCTATAGGACCATGACACCAGAAGAACTAGATGGTGCCTGGCTAACACTGTCAACCACTCAAAAATGGATCAGTGAGGGAGATCCTGGATAGAGTGGGATAATAATGTAGAATAAAACTCAAAATCATTAAAAAAAAAAAAAAAAAGACCAAGTTTACTGGTCTGATAGAGCCTTGTGAATCCCCCAAGATTATGACCTCTAGTTACTTTCAGGCCTGTAACTGAACTCACTCCTATGGTTTCCAGCCAAACAGACAGACAGACATATGAGGTGAATATTTACACCAGGTAGATATACTTCTTAGAACAATCAATCATGGGAGAACAAAAGGGTAGTATTTGCACAGGGAGATAGTTCAGGGGGCAGGAATATATAGGAAAGAAGGACACAGGGAAGAGGTAACTACAGGGAGGAAGTGGAAACAGAGTTGTTACCTTGTGGGGACTGCAGTCAATGTCATGAAACAAAATGTGCATAACTGCTGTATGGAAAATGAATTTGCTCTGTAAACTTCCACCCAAATCACAATAACAATCTAATAAATAAGTAAGATTACATACAGCTTTGGAAAACCCTTTAGGGCAGTTCTACTCTGTCCTATAGGTCCCTAGGAGTTGGACTTGACTTGACAGAAATGGGTACGGTTTTGGTTATAGGTGTGTAATCTTAACAAAGCTATGAAATTCATAGCTAAATTTAACTTAATTTTTGAAGCAGGAACTAAAATAGTTAATGCAATGTGTAGCACAGCAGAAATACAAAAATACAGTACGGCATAAATATGACATAGGTATGCACGAGGCACAAGGAGAGCAAAAGATGGGTGCTACCTTAATCTGGGTTCTGGACTGATTGATGGTAATGAAGGCTTTCTGATGGAGGTAACACATGAACTGAGCTCTGAAGGATTCTTCAGCCAGTAGCAAGGGGGGGAAATTCTAGCGAGGGATAAGCATCAGTGAATGTATAAAGTCCTGAGGCAACATGCTGGGCAAGGTGTTGCTGGAGTATAAAATGGGAGGAGGGAAGTAAGGATGAGGCTGAAGAGGTGAGAGGGAAGATTCACAGAGAGCTTGGAATTTATCCCAAGGCAATGAGGAGTAATAGAATGGTTTTAAGGAAGGGAGAAACAGGATCAGATATGTATTTTATTTAAGTAGGTAACTCTGATGATAATGTGGAAAACAGATTTGGTGGAAGATGAAGAACAAACTGGTGATTCAATCTTAAATTTTATACATCCTGACTTTTTTTTCCTCCAGAGCTAATAGGTATATTAGTTTTTTCTTCTATCTGTCAGTTAAAAGTATAGAACAAAGATTCTGAATGCATGTCCAACATTCTAAGGCATACATCCCACCTAATGCATGAGTCACACTCTATTAGGTCTGGTTTGTTTCTAATATAAACAAGCCCATTGATATATAAGCCCAATGTAGGAAGGGTATCTCCAAAAGTTAAATATGGTTCTTGGTCCCACAGTAAAAAAACAAAAATCTTTTTTATTTATTCGTAACAAGGTGGCACAATCTACTGTGTACCATCTCCTTAAACGGGATTTTTATTCTTTTAAAAATTCAGGTAAAGGCTGCTCAATAAAGATTTGGAAAAACAAAGGATTATTGAAGAAGTTGCCTTTAAAATTCCTACATTGCTTTCTATTTAACTAAACTAACTTTGGTTGCACTACTGAAGAACACACATACATATGGAGCCTCTCCTGTGACTATATGACATTTATAGAAATCATCACAATTAAAACATGTAGCAATAATAAGTGCTTTCTATTGGGAAGGAGCTAAGTGGTTGAGAGTAATGGGAAGTAGGAAAGGATACGGAAGCAGAAAGAGAACTGTAGGAAGGCACCTAGCATACGCTTCTTCATTTACGCCTCATGACAGTCCTATGAAGAAATTCCCCCAATACTAAAACATAAGAAATCTATGTCTCAGAGATTTACATAAATTGCCCAAGAGCACACAGCTAGGGATGCAGCAGAATCAAATTTGAACTCAGGTCTGACTCCAAAGTCTGGGTATCATTCCATTACAGCAGGATATGCAACCTCTCAAGAAAATGGAGCTATCCAAATTTTGTCAATGTCCATCAATATGGACTTTATTTAGTTGATTAAAATGCCCTATATTTTAGATATGTCTTTATTTTCTGCTTGCTTTTTCTTTTCTCTTTGATCTTCTTCTCTACTACACCTTACTCCAGCTTTTAAAAGAAAGAAGAGGGACGGCAAATTGTTATATAATCTTCATCTTACCACAGGGGGAAAAAAAAAAAAGTATGAAAACAGATTGTCTTGGGACCTTTGAGATGTGATTTCCAAACCAAAGATTGGTTGGGTGAGCACAAAAGAAATTCTGTCTGTCTCCACTATGTATCTCTAGTCATTCCACAAACACTGAATTTCTACTTTATCTATTCCATGGTGGTGAGTTTCTTTGTTGCAGTAATTTAATCTATATTGTAACATATCATTTGGGGTATATTTTAAAGATAAACTAAGAAGTATTTGAACATTTAATAACTATTAAGCATCAATTATGTGTCAGGTACCATTTTTAGGGACTACCAAAAAAAAAAAAAACCCAAACTCACTGCTGTCAAGTCGTTTCTGACTCATAGAGACCCCTCCTTGGGTTTCTGAGGCGGTATCTCTAAGGAAGTAGATTGCCCAGTCTTCCTTCCAAGGAGTGCCTGGTGGTTTTGAACAGCCAGCCTTCTGGTTAGCAGTCAAATGCCTTAGGTACTAAACTACCAGACCTCCCTTTTACAGAGGCAGATCAATAAACAAATTTAAGTTCCTGCCTTCACGTCACTTACATAAAACAAAACAAAAAAACCCAAATCCACTGCCATCGAGTTGATTCTGACTCACACTGAGCTTACAGGCCAGAGACGAACTGCCCCATAGGGTTTCCAACTGTAAACCTTTACGGAAGCAGACTGCCTCATCTTTTTCCTACAGAGTGGCTGCTGGGTTCGAACCACTGACCTTTTGGTTAGCAGCTGAATGCTCTAACCACTATACCACCAGAGCTCCTCCTGGCCCTTACATAGGAGTGGAGAAACCAGAGCAAAAGTAAAGACAGTTTTAGCTAAGACATTACTAGGAAGAAATCAAATCAACAAAGGAATTAGAGGAGGCAGGGAGAGAGAGAAAGACAGAGAGGAAGAGAAGGAGATAGAGATAATATGTCACATTCAGCAGTACAGTCAGAGAAGCCCTCTCTGAGAAGCTCTTCTTCCAACAGAGATTTGAGTGGTGGGAAGGAGAGAGCCATTTGAGGACTTGGCAGAAGAGTGTTCCAGGCAGAGGACTAGCAAGTGTAAAGTTCCTGAAGAGAAAATGAGCTCAGAATGTGCTAGGAAGCCCAAGAAGGCCAGGGTGGCTGAGCTGGGATCAGTGAGGAAGAAAAATATAGTCAAAGAAGAAGGCAGAGGGTAAATTGTATATGAATTTGTAAGTCAGGGCAAGAGATTTGGAGTTTATTCTATGTGTAAGAGGAAGCCATTGTAAGATTTTGAGCAGAACAGTTACATGATTTGATTTATATTGTAAAGATATCACTCTGGCTGCTGGGTGGAAAACTGATGGTGGAGGGGGAAGAGTAGAATAAGGGCCAACTACTTAAGAAGGTTTTACAGTTGCAGTTTCATTGAGAAATAATTACATTTGAGTGGTGGGGTGGAGATGGTGAGAAGTGGTCTGATTTGGGGTATATTGTGAAGATAAATAGGACTTGCAAATGGACTGGCTGCCAGGTGAGAAAGAATGAGAGGAATCAAGGTGGTCACAGTTTCTAGCATGACCAACTAAAAGAACTAAGATATGTTTAGTTTTGGAAATACAGGTGTTTGAGGATATTGGGGAGGCAGCTGGACCTAATCTGAAGCTTAAGTCTGGGTCAAGGCTACAGACACAAAACTGGGAGCCAGCAGCACAAATTTAAAGCCATGTGAGGTAGAAACTGCCACCTGTTCCCCGCAATCTTTTTCTTCTAGTAAAAGAATCCCCAAATTTTAGCTAGAATCTATGCCTACCTGACTAAAAACTATGTATCCTAGGTTCCCTTCAACAAGCTTTTTCTATATAACTCAGTACCACCAATGGGATGAGAGCAGAAGCAACGTATTTAACTTTTTAACTGTGTTCTCAAAGGGAAGAGGTATATCCTTCACTTCTCATTATCTTCTCCCTTTTGATTAGAATACAGACATGATACATGGGCTGCAGTAGTCAACTGGGATATGGAAGCAGCATGTTGGGGACAGCAGCACAACAGGGTAGAAAGAGACTGGGTCTCCAACACTAAGAAGCTATCATCAGCTCTGGACCACCTACTCACATTTTTACAGGAAAGGGAAATGAACTTTTACCTTGTTTGTTTGTTGTTATTGTTGTTAGGTGCTGTTGAGTTGATTCCGACTTATAGCAACCCCATGTACAAAAGAATGAAACAATGCACAGTCCTGCACCATTCTTGCAACCCTTGCTATACTTGAGCCCACTGTTGCAGTCATTATGTCAATCCGTCTCATTGAATGTCTTCCCCCCCCCCCTTTTTTTTAACTGATTCTCTACTTTGCCAAGCATAATATCCTTCTCCAGGAAGTGGTCCTTTCCGACATGACCAATGTAGGTGAGATGAAGTCTGGCCATTCTCATTTCTAAGGAACATTCCGACTGTACTTCTTCTAGGGCAGATTTGATGATTTTTTTCTGGCAGTCCATGGTATTTTCCATGGTTATTCTTCATCAACACCACAACTCAAAGGCATCAACTTGTCTTTGGTCTTCCTTGTTCACTGTCCAGTTTTCACAGGCATATAAGGTGACGGAAAATAACATGCTTGGGTCAGGTGCACCGTAGTCTTTAAAGTGACTTCTTAGCTCTTCAACACTAAACAGGTCTTGTGCAGCAGATTTGCCCAGTGCAATATGATGTCTGATTTCCTGGCTGTTGCTTCCATGGGTGTTGGTTGTGGATCCAAGTAAAATGAAATTCCTGACAACTTCAATCTTTTCTCCGTTTTTCATGATGTTGCTGGTTTGTCCAGTTGTGAAGATTTTTGTTTTATGTTGAGGTGTAATCCATATTGAAGATCGTGGTCTTTTATCTTCATCAGTAAGTGCTTCAAGTCATCTTCATTTTCAGCAAGCAAAGTTGTGTCATCTGCAAATCACAGGTTGTTAAGGAATCTTCCTCCAGTCTTGATGCCACATTCTTCTTCATATAGTCTAGCTTCTCAGATTATCTGCTCAGCATACAGATTGAATAAGTATGGTCAAAGACTACAACCCTGATGCACACCCTTCTTGATTTTAAGCCATTCTGTATCTTCTTGTTCTGTTTGAATACCAGCCTCCTGGATTACATACAAGTCCTTATAAACAAAATTAAGTGTTCTGGAATTTCCATTCTTTTCAATGTTATCCATAATTTGCTATGATCCACATAGTTGAATGCCTTTGCATAAACAATAAAACATAGAAGCACTGGTGGCATAGTGCCTAAGGCACCTGACTACTAACCAGAAGGTTGGCAGTTCAAACCCACCAGTTTTTCTGTGGAAGGAAGATGGGGCAATGTACTTCCATAAAGATTTACCACCTCAGAAACCCAACAGGGGTTGCCATAAATCAGAGTCAACTCAACAGCAATGAGTTTGGTTTGGAAACATCTTTCTGGTATTCTTTGCTTTCAGCCAAGATCCATCTGACATCAGCAATGATACCCCTTGTTCCACATCCTCTTCTGAACTCAGCTTGAAATTCTGGAAGCTCCCTGTCAATATACTGCTGCAACCATTTTTAAATTATCATCAGCAAAATTTTACTTACTGTTACCTTGTTCAATACACATATTCTGGGGTTTCCTTGTTATAGCAGCCAAACTTATATTGTAACTATTATACCATAGCACTGAATGAGATCACCTAGGCTAAAGACTTGACGGTTAAGGTCTAAGCCCTGGAGTATTTCAATGGTGAAGGCTTAGAAGAATAGACAGAGTTGAAAAATGATATTGATAAGAAGGAGCTAGTGAAATAAAATGAAAAACAAAATAGAACAGGACATCATAATGTCTTGGAAATCAAGTAAACACAGTGTTTCAAGATAGTGTCAAATGTTTCTGAGAGTAAGGTGAGGGCAGAGAAGAGAATTTGGCAGGATATAAGTTATGGAAGCTGTCAAGTGGTTTCAATGAAGTGATGTAATGAAAGCCTAGTTGGAGTGAGTTAAAGAAAGTACAGGAGTTGAGAAAGTGGAAATAGCAAGTATAGATGAGATTTTCAAAGAGATTTTGCTAAGAGGGTAATAGAGGAATGCTGAGGAATTAGATGTGGTGTGTGTGAAAGAAAAAGTCAAGGATAATTAAGGTTTTTGGCTACACAATATGCAGAATGGATATGGCATTAATTGAAATGCAAAAACTATGGAAGGATAAGGCTGGAGTTTCCTTTGGATTGGTTAAGTGTGAGTTGCCTAGAAATCATCTAAGTGGAAATATTAAATAGGCAGTTGGATATATGAATCTGGTGTTCAGGAGTGAGGTTGGTGGAGATATAAATCTCTTTTCTATTAAACACTTTGAACAATGATTCAAGTGTGAACACTGAACACATGCTAACAAAGTGCACAGCCAAGACACACACTGTCATAATCAGGATCCCAAAACAGCTTGTTGCTGTTATGTGCCCTTGAGTCGGACCTGACTCATACCGACCCCTCCTTGGGTTTCCAAGGAGGTATTACTACGGAAGTAGATTGCCCCATCTTCCTTCTGAGGAGTGGCTGGTGGGTTTGAACCGCCAGCCTTCTGGTTAGCAGTCAACTGCCTTAGGCACTATGCTACCAGAGCTCCCCCAAACAGCTTGATAGGATAGAAAACATGAGCAAACTCTAGCAAGTAAAATTTAATAGGTCAAAATATAAAATTCTATACAAATATATGATGAGGGAGATAGGATGGAATAGAGATACATTTGAAAAAGACTTAGAGTCAAAGGTGAAATTAACTGTTCCCCAAACCCATGTCAAATAAGGTTGTATTAAGACACTATAACATGCCTTGAGCATTATGTCCTTTTTCAAACCAAACTCACTGCTATTGAGTCAATTCTGACTTATAGCAACCCCCTTTGGGTTTCAGTGTAGTGGCTGGTGGGTTTGAATTGCCAGCCTTCTGGTTAGCTGTCAAATGCTGTAGGCATTACACCACCAGAACTCCTTATGTTCTTCTTAGAACTATCTATATGATATCAAAGTGACCATAGCAACTCAAAAGATTAGGTAAGAACCTTAGACGGCAGTGACTTTATGTTAATGGAAGAGGAACAACTCAGAAATGGAGGGTGAGAATGGATGTACAACTTGAAGAATGTAATAATCAATGTCACTGAATTGTACATATAGAAACAGCTGGCATGGTGCAGTGCAGTGAACTGCTTAACACTGCCCTTCTAGCCGTCATCCTCCATTTTGTGATATAGTATAAATCCTAGTCTCTGTGACTGTATAGGGTGGAATGCATCTTGAGTCCTACCTTGAGGGAGGGTGTGACTCAAGTCACTACCATTTTGTGATGTATTGTGAATTCTATTCTCTACGCCTATTTAAGATGGGATGTATCTTGAGTCCTGCCTTGCTGGAGAATGTGACTCAAGTCACCATGCTTAGCTTCCTTGAGGGTATATACAGGAATGTTCTGGGAAAGTGTGCTCTCTTGTTCCAGTTCTGCATTTGGTTCATCATCATCTCACCTGTGGACTTGAAACAGCAGCCGTCATCTGACCTGTCAATTTGGGTTCCCCAACCCCTGTAACCACATGAGTTGGGAGAATCCTCCAGACCTACCCACAGACCTGGGACTTGCCAGCCTGCCAGCTTCTACCACCACATGAGCCGTTTCCTTGGGAGCTGTGAGTTCTGTGAGACATTATAGCAAACTGTGGAATCCTAAGATGGGAGGGAGAGTACTGAAGGGAGGAGGAGGAGTTGATGTAAGAGATGATGGAGTGGCACAGCAGCTTGGAAAAGTTGGACATTTGGGACATCTTTAACCTCTGCCTCATAGAGGGACTAGCTTTGTACTGATCCTTCTAAAAGAAATTATTCAAGCAGTTATGGTGTACGTTTTCCTGTGTATATTCTCAACCACAACAACAAAAGAAAGAAAAAAACACTGTAAGGAAGGCAGTAAGTTTCATTCCTCATCTACTGATGAGAACACACCTGCAGTGTGATGTGCATTCTTGGTGGGTTTGAATCCCAGATGTGAGGGAACAGATGAACTGTATTCCTATGAATTGATGGAGGTAAGATGCAAAGGTACAAAACAGCCATCTTCAGAAACCTTGAAGCCTACCATGTGGGAGAGGGATTAGATATTTTCTCTGAGGTCTAAGAAGACAGTATTAACAACTGAAAAGTACCAATTCTGGAGCAGTTAAAAAAATGATTTCTAACATATATAAATATGTGACTGCCACAGAGTCAATTCTAACTCATAGTGACCCTATAGGACAGAGTAGAACTATCCCATAGGGTTTCCAAGGCTTTAAATCTTTATGTAAGCAGACTACCACATTTTTCCCCCACAGAGCAGCTGGTAGGTTCAAACTGCTCATCTTTTGGTTGGCAGCCGAATGCTTTAACCACTATACCACCAGAGCTCCTTTTAACATTTATAGCTGTCTAAAAACAGAATGGATTGTCTCCAGTTAGAATAATTCCCTTTTATCAGAGATGTTTGAGCAATGCCACTATTTAATGAGAACTTATGAGATGCTTTGATATGCTGGACACATTACTAAACACTTCATATAATATATTAAATTATTCTTCACTACAACTGTATAGAGGAAATTACAACTCAGAGAAAAATGAGCATGCTAGTAAGGAAGAGAAGTCCACTTAAATCCAACTGTTTCAAAAGTCTATGCTTATGTATTTCTCTCTTTCTCTCTAGATAGTTTTTAAGTGTATTTTTATGACTAATATGCAGTGAACAAATATTCTGCTTAGTCTAAAAGCACCTGTTAGTCTAAAGAGCTTCATGACAACTTTGTACAATGATTGAAATCTATCTGCATCTGTCTTTCTTTATAATTTAGAGCAGTACACATCAGATTTCTCTGTAAAATCAGATTCCCTCTATAATGGAGGATCACTTGGAAGGAGGACAGGGAGAGAAGTAATGTTATTTCTGGGAGGAAACTTCCTGGAGTGGTTAGCACAGTGGATGAGACCCCATGAACAAAGCAGAGAACGTGAAAGCTAGTCATGACTTTTCTGCCACCCATAGGAGAACGTGGGTTATGTTAGAACACAGGGTTAATGCTCTCAATGGTAGAATGATTTTACTCCTTGGAAAACATGACACTTACATAACATGCTAAGTACCATGGAAACATATTTATTATTTCCAAAAGCATGTGAAATATACAGGGAAGAAAAAGAAGCCACTGAGCTTAAAAACATGGGGGAAAAACCAACAGAAGAGAGCTTAGAAGAAGCAAAAAGACCCAAATCAAAACGACTATGGAAAGAACTTACAGTTGAACCAACACTCCTGAAACTGACACTCCTGAGTTAACAGAGATTTACATAACGTTGGCCATACATTTTCTCTAAAGCGCATTTGGGAAAGTATGTGGTGTACCCAGCAGAGGCTCTGCCAACACTACTAGGAAATGACTGCGACCTGAAGGAGTCTTGGGAGCAACAGCTCACAGATGTATTTCACTTTGAAGTATTCACTCCCTTCTCTAGCTGAGCCCCAACCATCAGTGGTTTTTAGGCTTTTCTTATTTGAAAAGGAAGAAAATCTGATAAATTTTATTTCAGAAAAAAATTAAAACTCCTATACTTAAAAAAAAGTGAATGATAAAATATTTGTAACAAATATGATTTTAAAGAGTTACTATCACTAATTTTAAAAAGTATAGAAGTACTTCTTTACATTTTCCAACATTGCTTTTTTTGTAACAAGCATGTACCATTTTTCTACTGAGAAAAACAATGAAGCAATTTTATTTTTTAAAAGAAATATTCTTTTAACTATTCCCTACTTCCTCCAGCATATAACTCCCAATACTTTAAAAAAAAAAAAAAAAAACTCACTGCCATTGAGTTGATTCTAACTCATAGCGACCCACTTTGGATTTCTGAGGCAGTAAATCTTTACGGATGTAGATTGCCCAGTCTTCCTTCCACAGAGTGGCTGGTGGGTTTGAACCACCAACCTTCTGGTCAGCAGTCAAATGCCTTAGGCACTACAGCACCAGAGCTCCTTCCCAATACTTGAAGGAACCAATCAGTAACTTTCAATCACAACCCCAGAGGTTCTCAAAGCATGATATGCTTAAGAATCACCTAGAGCTGTTTATTCCTGATCTTCAGGCAGTAAAGAAATTTGCCTTGTGAGAAAGTATCTTTTTGTGTGTGTGTGTGGTTTATTATTGATAGAGAATTTCCTGCTACGTCTTTGGCACTTCCTATTTTCATCCAACTTTTCTCTAACAGGTTTTGGGTTGTGAAATGGTTCTTCTATTAAAGGAGTATGGAGGAAGGTAGCAACCATTTATTGGCATCATAAGTCAGAGGGAAGATCTGGTATTTGCCAGACCTACTGACCCACAATGGCATCTCTACAGTTCTCTAAAATGTCCTCAGCACAGATGGCTGAAGAAAAGCTCATATACATTGCGGAAAACACAAAAACTAGAATGGTTCCAACAAGAACAACAACAAAAAAAATGGTCTAAAAGAAAGCCTAGGTTTTAGGTAGGTTATAGAGACAGGCAGAGGAGCTATCCAAAATTACTGAATGTTGACATGAACTCTGAAAAATCCATGAGACTTCTCTATCCAAAGGAAGAAGCAGGAAGAGTAGTTTGTAATCTAACTATAAACACAAAGATACATGAATTGCTAGTTCCAGAAGGCTGACCCTCTACATCCCTTTAATAGGTAAATAGAAAGGCAAATAACAGATGTTTTCCATTTCAGCCCACAGAGAGATACCTCCCTGTGCTAAATAGAGATGGTCACAGAGTAACAATGGAGATCCCACTGTCCTTCATCAACATGACATTTGTGTTCATGATGGAAGCACTTCTCTTGAGCAAGTCTCCAAGGGAAAGGCAATAAAATGGACAAAAGCTGTATGCAAAGAGTTGAATAAGGCTCTTTAAAAATGGGGTCAACTAAAAGGTTATGAAAAAGTAATGCGGTTTTATTTTACCTGCTATATTCTGTAATGTCCTGTGTTCTGCCTAAGAACACAGTCCTCATCTTTCTTCCTAGTTCAGATCATTATCACCTCACACCTAAAAGTTCCTAACTGTGGTCCCACAAAGCCATGTCCAATCCAGCCTGTGCCTAACATATGTCATCTTGTATACTGTCAGCAGATTAATCTTTCTCAAACACCATTTTTATCATGCCCCCTGCTTTTGGTGGTCCCTACTATATTGTGAAGGGTGGTAAAGAAATGTGTCTGTACAAAAGTGTTGCTGGAGCAGAGAAATAGATGAAGTGAAAGAGGGAACCACATGATGACCTGGTAGAGGAGGTTTCCATGAAGGTGGGAAAACAAGTGCAAATGCTCTGAGGCATTAAAAAGAAGTCAGGTTGAGGAAGAGCAAGGAGCTTTGTGCACTGGAGTGGAATGAATGAGGGCCAGTGAATGAATGGGAAATGAAGTTGGAAAGATAGAGATTAGTTAAGCTATGGAGGCCACACTTAGGAACGTGGAATTTACTATGAGTATAAAAAGAGAGTTTTTAAGTACAGTAACTCAATAAGCCCCATTGAATGAATGAATTATTAAAGTCTCTTTTGAACCACTTATTTTGTTAATTCAGGATGGAGGTGCATAGTATGATTTAAGAGCAAAAAAAAAAAAAAAGAAATACTCTTTTGCATGCTGCACATATTTAAAGTAAAATCATCTTTACATTGGCCAAAGTTTTCCATTACTAAATCTGAATGATAGTGATCTTTCCAAAATCATGGAAAAAATGAAGTTACACATAAAATGTTCTCTTCTAATTGTATCTTAAAGTGGAATGCCTTCACATGATGAAAAAATGGATTAATAAATAGTAAATGAATATTTAAGGAGTTCTGGTGGGGCAGAGATTAAAACATTTGGCTGCTAACCAAAAGATCGGTGGTTCAAACCCATCAACTGCTCCATGGGAGAAAGATGAGGCAGTTTGCTTCTGTAAAAATTTACAACCTTGGAAACCCTATGGGACAATTCTATGCTGTCCTATACGGTGGCTATGAGTCGGAATATGGCTGGATGGTCTTTTTTTTTTTAATTTTATTTTGATTTGGGTGAAGATTTACAGAGCAAATTCACCTTTCATACAGCAGTTCACATAATATACTTTGTCTCATGTCACTGACCAAAATTTACAATGCAACAGCTCCCCTCCCACTTCCTCCC
>NW_006921631.1:15684241-15695823 GCF_000298275.1 Orycteropus afer afer
TAAGATACTTCATACCCACACACACACATAAATTTTAGGATGAGAGACATACTTGTAATATTTATTTCTGATAATGAAATTATCACTTGTTTGCATGGCTGAATTATATACATCAATAATCTATCTAAGAACACTATAAATTTTAGGTATTCAATGACTGATCAACTGATTCACTGAGTGTGACAGGCAGCCTCTAAAATGAACACAAGTGATCCTTGTATCCTGGTATTCACATCCTTGGTATTATCTTCCATTGACTGTGGGCTAGAACTAATGGCTCACTTCTGTGATTAGAATATGGCAAAAGTGACGGAATACTGCTTCTGAGATTAGGTTTTCTAAGAGAATGTGGCTTCTATCTTGGGCACTTTCTTGTTCTCTTATTCTGGAAGCCAGCTGCCATGTGTATACTGTCCTACTGATATGCTCATATGGTAAGAAATTGAGGGAGGCTTCTGGTAAACAGTCAGTGAAGTACTCAAGCCCTCAGACCAACAGCTCCTACTGAATCCTGCTACCAACCATGTGAGTGACCTTGGAATTTTCCCCCAGTTGAACCTTCAGATGAGACTGCAGCCCCAGCCAACAGCTTGGCTGTAATCTTACAAGAGACTTTGATCCAGAGGCACTCAGCTAAGATACATGTGGATTCCTGAACCAAAGAAATTGTGAAAAAATGCATGTGTGTTGCTTTAAGCTGTTAAGTTTTAGGGCAATATGTTATACAGCAATACATAATCAATATACTGAGCTACAAATACATAGAAAAGTAGAGGAGATAATTCTCAATAATAGTTAATCCAAAAGACATTTAAACAAGTCTAAAATATGTATTTGATTCATTTTGTAATAGCAAGTTTACCTTTATAATACTTTTAGCTCTATTAAAATTAGTTTGAAAGGACTCATTGGGATAGGACAATCAAAAATCAAAAATGTTACATTAATGAAAAGACTTGGTAAAAAAAAACTAAGAATTTCCAGTTTCAAAGATACAGAAATAAACGAGCAAAAATGAATGACTGGGTTCTAATATGTCTGGGGGGGAAAAAAAACTGGAGATAATAATGGAAGGCAGTGGTTCAAACAGAACAAGGAGATACTGCATGGCTGAAAATCAGGAAGGGTGTGCATCAGAGTTGTATCTGTTCACCATATTCAGTCTGTATGCTGAGCAAATAATATGAGAAGCTGGACTATATGAAGAAGAATGCAGCATCAGGACTGGAGGAAGACTCTTGTGGTACGCTGAAGACACAACTTTCCTTGCTGAAAGTGAAGAAGACTTGAAGTACTTACTGATGAAGATCAAAGATTATAGCCTTCAGTATGGATTATACCTCAACATAAAGAAAACAAAAATATTCACAACTGGACCAATAAGCAATATCACAATAAATGGAGGAAAGATTGAAGTTATCAGGGATTGTATTTCACTTGGATCCACACTCAACACCCATGGAAACAGCAGTCGAGAAATCATACGAAGTATCGCATCAGGCAAATCTGCTGCAAAAAGTCTTGTTTAAAGTTTTGAAGAGCAAAGATGTCACTTTGAAGATTAAGGTGTGCCTGAGCCAAGCTATAGCATCTTCAATAGCCTCATATGCATGTGAAACTGGACAATAAATAAGGAAGACTGAAGCAGAACTGATACATTTTAATTGTGGTGTTGGTGAGAAATACTGAATATACTATAGACTGCTAGAAGAATGAACAAGTCTGTCTTGGAGGAAATAACGGCCAGAATGTTCCTTGAAGTGAGGATGATCAGATTTTTCCCTTCTCATACCTTGGCCATGTTATCAGGCCATGTTTCCAGTCCCTAGAAAAGGATATCATGCTTGGAAAAGTAGATGTTCAGCATAAAAGAGGAAGACCCTCAACAAGACAGATTGATACAGTGGCTGTAACAATGGGCTCAAGCACAGCAATGACTGAGGATGGCACAGGACTGGGTAGTCTTTCATTCTGTTGTACACAGGGTCTCTATGAGGTGAAACCAACCCAATGGCACCTAACAATATAATGGATGAAAAATGAGGCTGTAAAATAATGCTGCTTTTAAAAGCACAACAGTGGCCTAGAAAGACAACAGAAAATATGAATACTGGTCAAGGAAGTAACGTGCATTGATATTCCAATTCCACCACTTATTAGAACTTTTTGATTTTGCGCAACTCACTTAACTTCTCCAAACTTCTGTATGTTCTTCAACATACTGGGAATAATAAGAACTCCTACATTTTAGGGCTATAATGGTCTCAGCACAATCCTTGGCCTATAGTAAAGAATCAACAAATGACGGTTCTAGTAACAAGCATAACAGCTATAATTTCCTATTCCAGTCTTACGTTTGATTTTCAAGACTGAAGTATTCACTTCAGGTTATTTCACAACTTGAGGCATTTAGAAATTTTAGTAGAAGGTCAGGAAATCAAGTATTAATTAGGGTTAAGAATAAGGCTTAATCAAATAAATGAAAAGACACCCGTAGAAAGGATGAAAATATTTGCAAATCACCTATCTGATAAGGGACTTGTACCTACAATATATAATGAACCCTTACAACTCAATAATAAAAAGTAAAATAACCCAATTAAAAAATGGGTAAAGGATTTGAATAGATGTTTCCCTAAAGAAGACATAAAATAGCCAATAAGTACATGAAAAGATGCTTAACATAATTAGGCATTAGAAAAATACAAATAAAAACCACAATGAGATACCACTTCACAACCACTAAGAGGGCTATAATAAAAAAGACAGTAACATGTGTTGATGAGGAAGTGGAGTATTAGAATTCTCATATACCACTGGTGGAATATAAGATGGTGCAGCCACCTTAAAAAATAGTTTTACTGTTCCTCAAAATGTTAAACAAGGAGTTACCATATGATCCAGTAATTCTACTTCTAGGTATATATATATGTCCAAGAGAAAGAAAACTATGTTCATGTAAAAACTTGCATATGAATGTCCAAAGCAGCATTATACATAATAGTTAATAGTTAAAAAGTGGAAACCATCAAAATGTCCATCAACTGATGGATTAATAAAAAATGTTACATTTACATAGGCATACCTCATTTTATTTCTCTTTGCTTTATTATGCTTCATAGAAATTGCATTTTTCACAAACTGTAGGTAGCAACCCTGTGTTAAGCCTATCAGAGCCATTTTTCCAACAGTATGTGCTCACTTCATGTGTCTGTGTCACATTTTGGTAATTCTTACAATACTTCCAACTTTTTCATCATGCCATTTTATACTTAATAGGCATTGGGAAACCAAAAGGTTCTTGTGACTTGTTTTATTGAAATATTTGCTTTACTGCAGTGGTCTGGCACTGAATCCGCAATATCTCCGAGGTAAGCCTGTACTATGAAATATTTATTGGGCGATAAAAGGGAATGAAGGATACTGGCACATGCGACAACATGAAGAAACCTTGAAAACATTATGCTAAGTGAAAGAAGCCAAAGGCCACATATTGTATGATTATATTTATGTGAAATATCCAGAATAGGAAATCCATAGACTCAGAAAGTTGATTATTGTTTAATAGAGGTTGAGGAGAGAGGAAAATGAGGAGTGACTGCTAATGAGTATGAGGTTTCTTGCAGAAGTGATGAAAATGTTCTAAAAGTATTGCAGTGATGGTTCTACAACTCTCTGAATATACTAAAACACAATGAGTTGTACATTTTAAATGGATGACAAAAATGTAAAGAATCTTATTTTTCATATCGAGATAAAACTTTTTGAAAGATACATAACATTCTAATTCATTATCACAAATGCAATTTAAACATCAAATGTCAAGTAAGGTTTGCTGTGGCTTAATATCTATTTGAGAAATAGATTATTGGAACTAGGAAACTAAAAAGTCTCTCATAAAGACAGAAGCCAAAAATAATGATGACAAATTCAATGAGTATTTCCCCTGCTGCAACTTGAATGCTTAAATCATACTGTGTGGGAAAATACAATTGTTTTAAACAACAACAACAACAAAAATAAGTAGGGAATAGAGATTTCATACTTTGAGTCCTTGGAAACTTATTATCATCAAAAAATAAGCTTATGATTTATTGGCCTTCTAAAACATGCAATAATACAATCAATTTAAGTAAAAATATTAGTTGTCAGGCTGTTGAGTAGATGACCAAGAAGAATTTTAGAGGCTTTAAAGATCTTCAGCCTCAACCTTCTCATTTTATAGACAGGGACATTAAGGACAAGAGACATTAAATTACTTGTTTAGGGGTCACACATCTGGTAAAAAGGGCTGAGCAGGGTGAGAACCAAGGGGTTTGGCTCCAATTTGGGGTTGTTTTCCCAGACATCATGCTGAGACTAATCCTTTCCAGAGAGATGATAGTTCTGTACCTGCACAGAGCAAAAGACCTTAAGTAGAGCTTATATTTTTTAAAAAACCTTATTAACTTCTGAGAACATAAGCCTTCCACTGTGTTTTTGTCAAATGGTTTGGGAAAACTTGCTTTGCTTTGCTTTTTTAGTGGTATAAGGCCAAATTCAGAAGCCCTGGTGGCACAGTGGTTAAACTGCTCAGCTGAGAACTAAAGGGTTGGCAGTTCAAATCCACCAGCTGCTTAGTGGGAGAAAGATGAGGCAGTCTGCTTCCATAAAGATTACAGTCTTGGAAACCCTATGGAGCAGTTCTGTTCTGTCCGACAGGGTCACTGTAAGTCCGCATCAACTTGACGGCATTGGGTTTTGTTTTGTTTTTTAAGGCCAAATTCACTGTATTTCTTCTTTGGCTGTTGTTTCCTGCTTCTCTTCTCCTGTGTTTAACTGAACCTTCTCTGGTTATTCAAAATGCTGTTGACAGAAATTTTTGGTCCCTTAGTATCTGACTATCTCCCTAGGTTTAGAGAATCTCCTATCTTAGGAGGCGGAACTCGCCTCCTACTTTATAAGTTTAAAGAACCAGATACTTCATTCCTCAGACTCCTTGGAACTAGGGCATGGGCAAGTGACCTAGGCTCTGCCAATCACCTTCACCAGCTCCAGACTGCAAAGAAACCATGGCTAAGAAGACTCCATTCTAGAAAGGATTATGGTTCTGGTAACAGTGATACCTAGTTTCAGGGATAACTATTTCAAGAGCCAGCTGTGATGTTGTTTGGAAGCAGAGTTCAGGCTGGTGTCAGTGGTACAAGTTATGGTCTATGACAAGCTCTGTGGTGTAATTTGGGGCTTTGTTTGTTCTTTTGAGTGTTCTGATTCTCTCGCTCTCATAGCAATTCTGCTTCAGGTATGTAGAGTTAGTTTTTGTTACCTGAAATCAAGAAAATTGACTGATGGAAACTGATTTTTTTAAACCAAAAAGTAGTTACAAAATGCTCCACCATACTGTGAATATACCTTTGGCAGGAACTAGTAGTTTTTCCTGTTTGTCTCTCTCAGCTCATAAGACAATGTCTAGCACTTAGCAGATTCTTAATAAATTTGGAATTGAATTGGCTCTTTACAAAGATACTACTTACTGATCAACAGCATGCCAAGTGAAGCTTCTGAAATATAAGGGAAACGCAGCACCAACAAGATTAACAATACATTTAACTAAAACACATAAAAAATAGCAAAATCAACCAAACTAGGGCAGGGGATGGGGGGATTTGCCATGTTCATAGCCCAGTTCTTCTAGTGAAACCTAGTAGCTATCTTAGTCTGAGGGCAAGTCAGTTTTCCTGGGAAAACACATGGCCACATATACAGAAATTCAGACAGTAAATTCATTAATGAGAAGACAGACTGTTTACTTTTACTATTAAATGGTATATTTTGTTTCAATGTAGAACTGGTTTGTTGGTCTGAGACAGGCTAGTTTAGGGAAAGGGCCGACATTTACTTACTAGATAATTTAAAGATAATAAAATAAAGGCTTTTGTATAGTTCAATACCAAGGAAAGAAAAAGCAAACTTTGAAATTAATGTCTGCTAAATCTGGATGGAGTGAATTTACCTAATTAAAGCACTTCTGATGCCAAGCAAGCTGTAGCTTAGTCTCCCAATTAGTTTCTTCATATTTTAATACCATGGTGAAAAGCCTTTCTGGTTTATCATGGAAACTCCAGGGAGCTAGCTTCTAAGCAAGTCTAATTTATGAATATAAATACTTCATATTTCTTTTGGACATCATGCCTAATTATGTCCTTAATATTAAATATTTACAGCTGAGTGAAACATAAACACAGTAGCTGCTACCCCGCCCGAAATTATGGTAACATAAACTGGTATTTCATTCTACTGTCTTCATTTAGTAACAAATTGTACATAAAGACAAAGCTGAAGATTCTGTGAGGCCTACAGAAAACTGACTGCAAAGGACCATGCTGAGAGAAATGTTCAGTTATGGTTCTCTTACCGTTTCGGTTCTCTTACCGTCTCATCTCTCTCAGCTGTGCACTGGAGATCATGCCTATCTATAGCAGTGTTGCGAAGAGCAAATGCTATTATCTATGTTAAATAACCTAGTGTGGTGGTTTTGTTTGTGTGTCAACTTGCTTGGGCCTGGTTGAGTGGCTGGGCAGCTGGATGTAGTATTCCCCATGATGAGACTGGCAATCAACTCCATGGTAGAATCTACTGTAAGCAGCTAAGTAGCCTTTGGGATGCGGTCTGCTTCCCGTATATAAGGAGAAGCTTTGAGAAGGGTCTCCAGCCTATAGCACGGTTGGACACTGCATGTAGCTGCGTCATTGCTTAGCAGCCTGCTATGCTCTGCTGACCTTGGGACTTTACAATGGACTTAAGTTAATGGCCTGTTGTGTGGTTTGGTAATATCGAGACTGTGCCTTTTTACTTGTCAACCTTGGGGTTTCTCAGCCTCAGCAGCCAGCAGCTGTCTTGAGTGAAGAAATGCCTCTAGCTCCACTGAGCCAGGAGCAGGAGGCAGAGCTGGACCCCAAGGTTGAGGGGCTTTCACCCAGCCCCTAGAGCCTGGCACTTTGAACTTGGACTTAAAGCCTCCAAATTGTAAGAATAAACTCCTGTTTGTTAAGGCCATCGCATTTGTGTTATATTTCTTGTCAGAGCAGCAGTAGGTAACCAGAACACCTAGGTATGTGCTTAATATACATGGGAGGTGCTCAAGAAAAGGGGAACTGAATCTGAATTTGCAACTTAATACTATTTAGTGATAATAGGCAATTGATGGTTAAAAAGCAGTTTGTTAAAAAAAAAAAAAAAAAAAAAACTCCAAGGTGTTTAAAACTATGATATAGAAAATAAGTCTTGTAAAAGCTTAATTTTATTTGTTTCTACTTATTTCATTATTCCAAAAGTGTAGTTTAGACTTATATGCTATTTTTGCTCATATTTTACACCATAATTCTTAACTTCATCGAACCCTGGATATTACCATTTAAAAAGGGGAAAATTTATTAAGTATCTTACTGTCAATTAGGGTGGTCCTAGCTTCAAAAACTGTCAGGTATGTGGCACTGCTAATTATTTTCTCCTATGTTTACTAATGTATTACAATTTAGCTCAAAGTCATATAGTAGTCAGAGACAGAGTGAGTCTGTCTTCTAGCAAAAGACAGAAATGTCTTCTAACACATCAAGTCTCTCCTTTCCCCATATCAAGAATGGAGTCATTCTGTTCCAAATATAAAAATTATTTATGTTCCAAAGAATGTCCTTGGTGATGTAAACAAATTACATTGTGCCTGAAGATCTAAAGAGCTGGCTTCTGGTCATAGCTCTGATAGTGGCTGGTATGGATGACCTGTCCCAACTTGTTTTCTATCTGCATCATGAGGTGGTTGTGCTAGGTTGTCTCATTTTTCTCCGAGCTCTAAGATTCTTTACAATTTTGTATATCCTGCTCCTCAGTAAGACTATTCGCTCTCTGAGGGCATGAATCATGTCTTATTCTTCTTTTGAAACTTATGCATTACTTGCGGAGCTATGGTAGCATAGTGGGTAAGGCATTTGGCTGCTAATCAGCAGGTAGGTAGTTTAAACTCACCAGCTGCTCTGCAGGGGGAAGATGAGGCAATCTACTTCTGTAAAGATTTACAGTCTTGGAGACCCAATGGGGGTCACTATGAGTTAGAATTGACTTGATGGCAGTGGGTTACACATAGCATAGTTCTATACACTGAATATTTATAAAACTGAACTGCAATTATATTATACTATAAAATCAAATATGGGCCCAGCTGTCACGTCTTACAGTATGAAACTAAGCAACGATTGCAAAGAAACTATAATATTTATAATGAGATCTTAATATTTTACTTTCTAGTCAAGTAAATGCTTCAATTTACCTATTCTAGGTAATAGGAAGGGGGGAATAACTAACAGGACAGTTTCTGTGTTCTGTCCTCTTCTATGAACATCAATATATCCTAGACTCCTAGACTTCCTCATTACACACTGGCTAGCCTGACAGGTAGGCAGGCTCTAAGATGGTCTCAATGATCTCCACCTTCTGATATTCACACTCTGGTGTAGTCCCCTCCTACAATGAACTAGGTTGTTCTGTGTAACCAATAGTCAGATTAAGTTTAAAAATCTGTCATTTCCATTTTGGGAGCTCTCCCATTCACTGTCATGGGATTACTAGCTCTAGGGGAAACCACATCATGAACAGCCCCATGGAGAGGTTATCACAGTAAGAAGCAGAATCATCAACCACATGAATGAGCTCGGAAGTGGGTTCCAGCTCCACAAGGTGGCCATGCACCTTATTTGTATTATAAGCAAGCTGTCCAATCCCCTCAGTGTGCCACAAGCACCTTATTTGCACAGTACCATCTAATCATTTGGTGGAGGTTATAAGACTATGGAGAGAAAGGCCATACAAAAGCAATCCATCACACTGCATTTTTTTGATGCACAAACGTTTTTAATTTTGGTGAATCCAAACATATGTAGTTTTCCTTTTTGTCTAGTTTTGATGTCATATCTAAGAAGTCACTATCATAAGGGACAAGCTTGTAGTCACTTCTTGGTCACAGCCAGCTACCCAGAGGGACCAAGTAGTTGAACCTGTGGGCTCGGGATCATAGTCACAGAGGACATCAAGCTCAATTGGCATAACATACTGCACAAAACATTGTTCCACCTCCTACTTTGGTGAGTAGTTACTGGGATCTTAAAAGCTTGAAAGCAGCCATCTACATGCAGCAATGGGTCTGTCCTCATCCAGAGTATAGAAGAATGAAGAAAACCAAAGATTCATGGAAACAATTAGTCCTCGCAACTGGTACACCATGCAATCCTCAGCCTATATAACTATGAAACCAGAAAAACTAGATGGTGCCTGGCTACCACTGTCAACCACTCAGTGGGGGATCTATGTAGGAGATCCTGGGTAGAAAGGGAGAACAATGTAGAACAAAACTCAAAATCATTTAGAAAAAAAAAAAGGGGGGGGGGACTAGGTTTGGTGGTCTGACAGAGCCTGGTGGAACCACTGAGACTATGGTCCCTAGCTGCCCTTCAGGTCTGGAATTGAATCCACATCTGTGGCTTCCAGCCAAACAAAAGACAGGCATATGAGTTGAACATGTACCTGAGGTAGATACATTCCTTGGAGAGAACAATCATGGGAGCAAAAAGGGCTATTTATGCACAGGGAGACAGTTCAGGGGGCAAGAGTGCATGGAGGGATGGACACAGGAAAGAGGTAACTATCAGGAGGAAGTGGGAGGGGAGCTGTTGCATTGGGGTAAATTGTAGTCAATGTCATGAGACGTGTGAACTGCTGTATGGAAAGTGAATTTGCTCTGTAAACCTACACCCAAATCACAATTAAAAACAAACAAACAAACAAAAAAGGAAGTCACTGTCAGAAACTAGGTCCTGAAACTTTACCCCTCCCACCCTGTGGTACAGTGAATTGCTTAATATGGCCCTTCTAGCCATAGTCTGTAACTCTCACCAAATGACTAGGTGGAATTATGCACATGAGGTGCTTGTGGCCCACCAAGGGGATTGGATAGCCTATTAATAATGTAAATAAGGTAAACTGGCACTCTTATGGAGGTAACTCAACTCACTGCCGTGGAGTCGGATCTGACTCACAGTCACCCCTCCTTGGGTTTCCAAGTGGTATCCTCTATGGAAGTAGATTTCCCAACCTTCCTTCTGAGGACTTATGGAGGTAAGACCATGCAAATAAGATGTATGGAACCCTAACAAAGAGATCAGTCTGTTTGGCCATCCTGCTAGGCTTAAATGAGCCATCCCAGAGGTGGAAGGGGATGGGGGCCACTACCACCAAGAAGAAGAGATGACAGCAGAGCACGTCCTTTGGACCTGGATTCCCTGCACTGAGTTCCTTCCAAATCCAGGAGACAGAGAGCTGTGATACTGGAGACAGCTCAAGATAGTGGGAAGTGGTGGCAAAGAAATGGCAGCAGCAGAACCAGGGTGAGACAGAGCAGTGGGCATCATGGCCCACAGAACAAGGTGGTTATAGTAGGTGCGCTGACCCATAGAGCAAGCAAGAGAGGCGAGTGCCCTCAGGCAACAAGCTTACTGGTGGGGTGGGGTGCTTCTGGACACTTGACAACCGAGCTAGGCTTCCCAACCCATGGAGCAAGAGCTTAGTGCCTTTGGGCTGAGGCTTACTGGCAAAGTGGGGTGCCCCTAGGCACTTACTGACAGAGTTAAAGAGCTCTGTAACACTTTTACAAGCAGGACAGAGACTGAGCCGACAGGTCTAAGAACTGAGGGGCTGAAGGGCCAAGGGCCAGGGAGAGGCCTGCCTGTGGGCATGGCTGAGAAGAGGCTGTCCTGATCAAAGAACTGTATCCTGAGTCCTTCCTGTCCTAAATTGTAACCTGTTACTTCCCTAACAAACCCCATAACTGTTAAGTATGGTCTGTGAGTTGTGATTGAGGGAGGTATGTGTATCTAACATCCATTGCATAGGAATCAGCCTTGGACTGTTGATTGTAATTCTCCTCCCCCTTTGTGAAGTTAAAGGAGATCAGTCATGCCTGTCATGCCATTTTTATACCCTCTATGTTTTCTTCTAAGACTTTTATGGTTTTAGCAGCTATATTTAGGGTTTGATCCGTTTTAATTTTATTTTTGTATATAATGCTAGGTACGGGTCCAACTTCATTTTTTTGCACATACATATCTATTTGTCATCTCATTACTCTTAGGATAATATCAAAACTCTGCACTGTGTCATACAAAGTCTTCATGATCTGCCTTCTGCTTGACTCTTTACCTACACCTCATTGCTTATCCACTTTAATCCTACTTACTAATTTTCCAAAGAGGCTAAGTAATGGTCTGCCTGAGATATCTCTATATGTACTGTTCTTTCTGCCTAGAAGGCCTCATCCACTTGGCCAATCTTACTTACATATCAAGATTCAGTTTAAATATCACTGTCTATATATGGATGTAAGAGTCCCTGGGTGGTGCAAATGGTTAACATGCTTGGTTGATAACTGAAAGACTGAGGTTCAAGTCCCATCACACTCCCCCCACCCCAATGCATTTTATTGAAATATAATTTACATACAGTGAAATACACAAAACGGAAGTGACATGGGTCGATGCATTTCTTTTTTTTTTTTTTTT